>NC_083238.1:63007060-63122060 GCF_032191835.1 Heteronotia binoei
CAGTAGATATTATTGCATTGGGGAAAGTGCAGCAAAGGGCAACTAGAATGATTCAAGGGTTGGAACCCTTTCCCCATCAAGAAAGGTTAAAAAGCTTGGGGCTCTTTACCTTGGAGAAACATCGACTGAAGGGTGACATAATAGAGGTTGACAAGATTAAGCATGGGATGGAGAAAGTAGAGAAAGAAGGACTTTTCTCCCTTTCTCACAATACAAGAACTTGTGGTCATTTGATGAAATTGCTGAGCAGTCATGTTAAAATGGATAAAAGGAAGTCCTTTTTCACCCAAAGGGTGATCAACACATGGAATTCACTGCCACAGGAGGTGGTGGTAGCTACAAGCATAGACAACTTCAAGAGGGGATTGGATAACCATATGGAGCAGAGGTCCATCAGTGGCTATTAGCCACAGCATATTGTTGGAACTCTCTGTCTGGGGCAGTGATGCTCTTGGTGCTTGGGGGAGGGCTTCTAATGTCCCTCCCCCACTGTGCCTTGGGGGAGGGCACAGTGGGAGGGCTTCTAATGTCCTGGTCCCACTGGTGGACTTTCTGGTGTCACTTGGGTTTTTTGGCCACTGTGTGACACAGAGTGTTGGACTGGATGGGCCATTGGCCTGATCCGACATGGCTTCTCTTAGGTTCTTCTGTCTGGGGCAAGTGATGCTCTGTATTCTTGGTGCTTGGGGGAGGGGCAACAGGGTGAGGACTTCTAGTGTCCTGGACCACTGATGGACCTTCTGATGGCACTTGTGGGTTTTCTTGGCCACTGTGTGACACAAAGTGTTGGACTGGATGGGCTACTGGCCTGATCCAACAGGGCTTCTCTTATGTGACACAGAGTGTTGGACTGGATGGGCCATTGGCCTGATCCAACAGGGCTTCTCTTATGTGACACAGAGTGTTGGACTGGATGGGCCATTGGCCTGATCCAACAGGGCTTCTCTTATGTTCTTATGTGACACAAAGTGATGGACTGGATGGGCCACTGGCCTGATCCAACATGGCTTCTCTTCTGTTCTTCTGTGACACAGAGTGTTGGACTGAATGGGCCATTGGTCTGATCCAACAGGGCTTCTCTTATGTTCTTATGTGACACAGAGTGTTGGACTGGATGGGCCACTGGCCTGATCCAACATGGCTTCTCTTATGTTCTTATGTGACACAGAGTGTTGGACTGGAGGGGCCACTGGCCTGATCCAACATGGCTTCTCTTATGTTCTTATGTGACACAGAGTGTTGGACTGGATGGGCCACTAGCGTGATCCAACATGGCTTCTCTTATGTTCTCATGTGACACAGAGTGTTGGACTGGAGGGGCCATTGGTCTGATCCAACATGACTTCTCTTATGTTCTCATGTGACACAGAGTGTTGGACTGGATGGGCCACTGGCCTGATCCAACAGGGCTTCTCTTATGTTCTTATGTGACACAGAGTGTTGGACTGGAGGGGCCACTGGCCTGATCCAGCAGGGCTTCTCTTCTGTTCTTATGTGACACAGAGTGTTGGACTGAATGGGCCACTGGCCTGATCCAACAGGGCTTCTCTTCTGTTCTTATGTGACACAGAGTGTTGGACTGAATGGGCCAGTGGCCTGATCCAACATGGCTTCTCTTCTGTTCTTATGTGACACAGAGTGTTGGACTGGATGGGCCACTGGCCTGATCCAACATGGCTTCTCTTATGTTCTTATGTGACACAGAGTGTTGGACTGGATGGGCCACTGGCCTGATCCAACATGGCTTCTCTTATGTTCTTATGTGACGCAGAGTGTTGGACTGGATGGGCCACTGGCCTGATCCAACAGGGCTTCTCTTATGTTCTTATGTGACACAGAGTGTTGGGACTGGATGGGCCACTGGCCTGATCCAACATGGCTTCTCTTATGTTCTTATGTGACACAGAGTGTTGGACTGGATGGGCCGCTGGCCTGATCCAACAGGGCTTCTCTTATGTTCTTATGTGACACAGAGTGTTGGACTGGAGGGGCCACTGGCCTGATCCAACAGGGCTTCTCTTATGTTCTTATGTGACACAGAGTGTTGGACTGGAGGGGCCACTGGCCTGATCCAACATGGCTTCTCTTATGTTCTTATGTGACACAGAGTGTTGGACTGGATGGGCCACTGGCCTGATCCAACATGGCTTCTCTTATCTTCTTATGTGACACAGAGTGTTGGACTGGATGGGCCACTGGCCTGATCCAACATGGCTTCTCTTATGTTCTTATGTGACACAGAGTGTTGGACTGGATGGGCCACTGGCCTGATCCAACAGGGCTTCTCTTATGTTCTTATGTGACACAGAGTGTTGGACTGGATGGGCCACTGGCCTGATCCAACAGGGCTTCTCTTCTGTTCTTATGTGACACAGAGTGTTGGACTGAATGGGCCAGTGGCCTGATCGAACATGGCTTCTCTTCTGTTCTTATGTGACACAGAGTGTTGGACTGGATGGGCCACTGGCCTGATCCAACATGGCTTCTCTTATGTTCTTATGTGACACAGAGTGTTGGACTGGATGGGCCACTGGCCTGATCCAACATGGCTTCTATTATGTTCTTATGTGATGCAGAGTGTTGGACTGGATGGGCCACTGGCCTGATCCAACAGGGCTTCTCTTATGTTCTTATGTGACACAGAGTGTTGGACTGGATGGGCCACTGGCCTGATCCAACATGGCTTCTCTTATGTTCTTATGTGACACAGAGTGTTGGACTGGATGGGCCACTGGCCTGATCCAACAGGGCTTCTCTTATGTTCTTATGTGACACAGAGTGTTGGACTGGATGGCCCACTGGCCTGATCCAACAGGGCTTCTCTTATGTTCTCATGTGACACAGAGTGTTGGACTGGATGGGCCACTGGCCTGATCCAACAGGGCTTCTCTTATGTTCTTATGTGACACAGAGTGTTGGACTGGAGGGGCCACTGGCCTGATCCAACATGACTTCTCTTATGTTCTCATGTGACACAGAGTGTTGGACTGGATGGGCCACTGGCCTGATCCAACAGGGCTTCTCTTCTGTTCTCATGTGACACAGAGTGTTGGACTGAAAGGGCCACTGGCCTGATCCAACAGGGCTTCTCTTCTGTTCTTATGTGACACAGAGTGTTGGACTGAATGGGCCAGTGGCCTGATCCAACATGGCTTCTCTTCTGTTCTTATGTGACACAGAGTGTTGGACTGGATGGGCCACTGGCCTGATCCAACATGGTTTCTCTTATGTTCTTATGTGACACAGAGTGTTGGACTGGATGGGCCACTGGCCTGATCCAACATGGCTTCTCTTATGTTCTTATGTGATGCAGAGTGTTGGACTGGATGGGCCACTGGCCTGATCCAACATGGCTTCTCTTATGTTCTTATGTGACACAGAGTGTTGGACTGGATGGGCCACTGGCCTGATCCAACAGGGCTTCTCTTATGTTCTTATGTGACACAGAGTGTTGGACTGGAGGGGCCACTGGCCTGATCCAACAGGGCTTCTCTTATGTTCTTATGTGACACAGAGTGTTGGACTGGATGGGCCACTGGCCTGATCCAACATGGCTTCTCTTATGTTCTTATGTGACACAGAGTGTTGGACTGGATGGCCCATTGGCCTAATCCAACATGGCTTCTCTTTTGTTCTTATGCGACACAGAGTGTTGGACTGGCTGGGCCATTGGCCTGATCCAACAGGGCTTCTCTTATGTTCTTATGTGACACAGAGTGTTGGACTGGATGGGCCATTGGCCTGATCCAACATGGCTTCTCTTTTGTTCTTATGTGACACAGAGTGTTGGACTGGATGGGCCATTGGCCTGATCCAACAGGGCTTCTCTTATGTTGTTATGTGGCACAGAGTGTTGGACTGGATGGGCCATTGGCCTGATCCAACATGGCTTCTCTTATGTTCTTATGTGACACAGAGTGTTGTACTGGATGGGCCACTGGCCTGATCCAACATGGCTTCTCTTATGTTCTTATGTGATGCAGAGTGTTGGACTGGATGGGCCACTGGCCTGATCCAACAGGGCTTCTCTTATGTTCTTATGTGACACAGAGTGTTGGACTGGATGGGCCACTGGCCTGATCCAACATGGCTTCTCTTATGTTCTTATGTGACACAGAGTGTTGGACTGGATGGGCCACTGGCCTGATCCAACAGGGCTTCTCTTATGTTCTTATGTGACACAGAGTGTTGGACTGGAGGGGCCACTGGCCTGATCCAACAGGGCTTCTCTTATGTTCTTATGTGACACAGAGTGTTGGACTGGATGGGCCACTGGCCTGATCCAACATGGCTTCTCTTATGTTCTTATGTGACACAGAGTGTTGGACTGGATGGGCCACTGGCCTGATCCAACATGGCTTCTCTTATGTTCTTATGTGACACAAAGTGTTGACTGGAGGGGCCACTGGCCTGATCCAACAGGGCTTCTCTTATGTTCTTATGTGACACAGAGTGTTGGACTGGATGGGCCACTGGCCTGATCCAACATGGCTTCTCTTATGTTCTTATGTGACACAGAGTGTTGGACTGGATGGGCCACTGGCCTGATCCAACATGGCTTCTCTTATCTTCTTATGTGACACAGAGTGTTGGACTGGATGGGCCACTGGCCTGATCCAACATGGCTTCTCTTATGTTCTTATGTGACACAGAGTGTTGGACTGGATGGGCCACTGGCCTGATCCAACAGGGCTTCTCTTATGTTCTTATGTGACACAGAGTGTTGGACTGGATGGGCCACTGGCCTGATCCAACAGGGCTTCTCTTATGTTCTTATGTGACACAGAGTGTTGGACTGGAGGGGCCACTGGCCTGATCCAGCAGGGCTTCTCTTCTGTTCTTATGTGACACAGAGTGTTGGACTGAATGGGCCACTGGCCTGATCCAACAGGGCTTCTCTTCTGTTCTTATGTGACACAGAGTGTTGGACTGAATGGGCCAGTGGCCTGATCGAACATGGCTTCTCTTCTGTTCTTATGTGACACAGAGTGTTGGACTGGATGGGCCACTGGCCTGATCCAACATGGCTTCTCTTATGTTCTTATGTGACACAGAGTGTTGGACTGGATGGGCCACTGGCCTGATCCAACATGGCTTCTATTATGTTCTTATGTGATGCAGAGTGTTGGACTGGATGGGCCACTGGCCTGATCCAACAGGGCTTCTCTTATGTTCTTATGTGACACAGAGTGTTGGACTGGATGGGCCACTGGCCTGATCCAACATGGCTTCTCTTATGTTCTTATGTGACACAGAGTGTTGGACTGGATGGGCCACTGGCCTGATCCAACAGGGCTTCTCTTATGTTCTTATGTGACACAGAGTGTTGGACTGGATGGGCCACTGGCCTGATCCAACAGGGCTTCTCTTATGTTCTCATGTGACACAGAGTGTTGGACTGGATGGGCCACTGGCCTGATCCAACAGGGCTTCTCTTATGTTCTTATGTGACACAGAGTGTTGGACTGGAGGGGCCACTGGCCTGATCCAACATGACTTCTCTTATGTTCTCATGTGACACAGAGTGTTGGACTGGATGGGCCACTGGCCTGATCCAACAGGGCTTCTCTTCTGTTCTCATGTGACACAGAGTGTTGGACTGAATGGGCCACTGGCCTGATCCAACAGGGCTTCTCTTCTGTTCTTATGTGACACAGAGTGTTGGACTGAATGGGCCAGTGGCCTGATCCAACATGGCTTCTCTTCTGTTCTTATGTGACACAGAGTGTTGGACTGGATGGGCCACTGGCCTGATCCAACATGGTTTCTCTTATGTTCTTATGTGACACAGAGTGTTGGACTGGATGGGCCACTGGCCTGATCCAACATGGCTTCTCTTATGTTCTTATGTGATGCAGAGTGTTGGACTGGATGGGCCACTGGCCTGATCCAACATGGCTTCTCTTATGTTCTTATGTGACACAGAGTGTTGGACTGGATGGGCCACTGGCCTGATCCAACAGGGCTTCTCTTATGTTCTTATGTGACACAGAGTGTTGGACTGGAGGGGCCACTGGCCTGATCCAACAGGGCTTCTCTTATGTTCTTATGTGACACAGAGTGTTGGACTGGATGGGCCACTGGCCTGATCCAACATGGCTTCTCTTATGTTCTTATGTGACACAGAGTGTTGGACTGGATGGCCCATTGGCCTAATCCAACATGGCTTCTCTTTTGTTCTTATGCGACACAGAGTGTTGGACTGGCTGGGCCATTGGCCTGATCCAACAGGGCTTCTCTTATGTTCTTATGTGACACAGAGTGTTGGACTGGATGGGCCATTGGCCTGATCCAACATGGCTTCTCTTTTGTTCTTATGTGACACAGAGTGTTGGACTGGATGGGCCATTGGCCTGATCCAACAGGGCTTCTCTTATGTTGTTATGTGGCACAGAGTGTTGGACTGGATGGGCCATTGGCCTGATCCAACATGGCTTCTCTTATGTTCTTATGTGACACAGAGTGTTGTACTGGATGGGCCACTGGCCTGATCCAACATGGCTTCTCTTATGTTCTTATGTGATGCAGAGTGTTGGACTGGATGGGCCACTGGCCTGATCCAACAGGGCTTCTCTTATGTTCTTATGTGACACAGAGTGTTGGACTGGATGGGCCACTGGCCTGATCCAACATGGCTTCTCTTATGTTCTTATGTGACACAGAGTGTTGGACTGGATGGGCCACTGGCCTGATCCAACAGGGCTTCTCTTATGTTCTTATGTGACACAGAGTGTTGGACTGGAGGGGCCACTGGCCTGATCCAACAGGGCTTCTCTTATGTTCTTATGTGACACAGAGTGTTGGACTGGATGGGCCACTGGCCTGATCCAACAGGGCTTCTCTTATGTTCTTATGTGACACAGAGTGTTGGACTGGATGGCCCATTGGCCTAATCCAACATGGCTTCTCTTATGTTCTTATGCGACACAGAGTGTTGGACTGGCTGGGCCATTGGCCTGATCCAACAGGGCTTCTCTTATGTTCTTATGTGACACAGAGTGTTGGACTGGATGGGCCATTGGCCTGATCCAACATGGCTTCTCTTTTGTTCTTATGTGACACAGAGTGTTGGACTGGATGGGCCATTGGCCTGATCCAACATGGCTTCTCTTATGTTCTTATGTGACACAGAGTGTTGGACTGGATGGGCCATTGGCCTGATCCCACAGGGCTTCTCTTATGTTCTTATGTGACACAGAGTGTTGGACTGGAGGGGCCACTGGCCTGATCCAACATGGCTTCTCTTATGTTGTTATGTGGCACAGAGTGTTGGACTGGATGGGCCATTGGCCTGATCCAACATGGCTTCTCTTATGTTCTTATGTGACACAGAGTGTTGGACTGGATGGGCCATTGGCCTGATCCAACATGGCTTCTCTTATGTTCTTATGTGACACAGAGTGTTGGACTGGAGGGGCCATTGGCCTGATCCAACAGGGCTTCTCTTATGTTCTTATGTGACACAGAGTGTTGGACTGGAGGGGCCATTGGCCTGATCCAACAGGGCTTCTCTTATGTTCTTATGTGACACAGAGTGTTGGACTGGATGGGCCATTGGCCTGTTCCAACATGGCTTCTCCTATGTTCTTATGTGACACAGAGTGTTGGACTGGAGGGGCCATTGGCCTGATCCGAAATGGTATCTCTTATGTTCTTCTGTGACACAGAGTGTTGGACTGGAGGGGCCATTGGCCTGATCCAACAGGGCTTCTCTTATGTTCTTATGCAACAGATGGTGTGCCCAACAGTGCCCCAAGGACGTGATTCAGGGCAATCAGTGCTAAGTAGCCACGACCTTGGCAGCCCAGGCCAGCCCGATCTCATCAGATCTTGGGAGCTAAGCAGGGTCGGCCCTGGCTGGTAAACAGATGGGCAGCCTCCACAGAATACCAAGGTGATGACACGGAGGCGAGTGATGGCAAAGCACCTCTGAATGTCTCTTGCCTTGAGAACCCTACGGGGGGTCACCATCAGTTTGCCATGACTCATCAGTTTCCCCCCCCCCACACACACACAGTCTGGACGGATGTTGCTTTTCATAGCACAAAAGTTGGTGTCCCTGTCCTGGAAGCACCGGAGAAATGGACCTTTGGCCTGGCTACTGCATTGCCCCTCCAGAGACGAGAGTGAAACGCACCTAAAGCCAGTAAGTCTTCGGGCAAGTATGCCTTGCTTTACCCTGCTCTGGTAAGACTTCACCTGCAGTCTTGTGTTCAGTTTTGGGCACCACATTTTAAGAATGATACAGACAAGCTAGAACAGGTCCAGAGGAGGGCGACGAAGATGGTGAGGGGTTTGGAGACCAAGTCCTTTGAGGAAAGGCTGAAGGAGCTGGGGGTTTTTAGCCTGGAGAGGAGGAGGCTGAGAGATGATATGATCACCATCTTCAAGTACTTGAAGGGCTGTCATACAGAAGATGGTGTGGAATTGTTTTTTGTGGCCCTGGAAGGTAGGATCAGAACCAATGGGTTGAAATTAAATCAAAAACATTTCCGGCTCAACATTAGGAAGAACTTCCTGACCGTTAGAGCAGTTCCTCAGTGGAACAGGCTTTCTTGGGAGGTGGTGGGCTCTCCTTCCTTGGAGGTTTTTAAACAGAGGCTAGATGGCCATCTGACAGCAATAAAGATCCTGTAAATTTAGGGGGAGGTATTTGTGAGTTTAGAGCGGTTCCTCAGTGGAACAGGCTTCCTCCTTGGGAGGTGGTGGGCTCTCCTTTCTTGGAGGTTTTTAAACAGAGGCTAGATGGCCATCTGACAGCAATGAAGATCCTGTGAATTTAGGGGGAGGGGTTTGTGAGTTTAGAGCGGTTCCTCAGTGGAACAGGCTTCCTCCTTGGGAGGTGGTGGGCTCTCCTTCCTTGGAGGTTTTTCAACAGAGGCTAGATGGCCATCTGACAGCAATGAGGATCCTGTGAATTTAGGGGTAGGTATTTGTGAGTTTCCTGCATTGTGCAGAGGGTTGGACTAGAGGACCCTGGAGGTCCCTTCCAACTCTAGGATTCTATGATTCTATGACTGTTAGAGTGGTTCCTCAGTGGAACAGGCTTCCTCGGGAGGTGGTAGGCTCTTCTTCCTTGGAGGTTTTGAAACAGAGGCTAGATGGCCATCTGACAGCAATGAAGATCCTGTGAATTTAGGGGGAGGTGTTTGTGAGTTTCCTGCATTGTGCAGGGGGTTGGACTAGATGACCTTGGAGGTCTCTTCCAACTCTATGATTCCTGACCATTAGAGCGGTTCCTCAGTGGAACAGGCTTCCTCGAGAGGTGGTGGGCTCTCCTTCCTTGGAGGTTTTTCAGCAGAGGTTAGATGGCCATCTGACACCAATGAAGATTCTGTGAATTTAGGGGGAGGTGTCTGTGAGTTTAGAGTGATTACTCAGTGGAACAGGCTTCCTCCTTGGGAGGTGGTGGTCTCTCCTTTCTTGGAGGTTTTTAAACAGAGGCTAGATGGCCATCTGACAGCAGTGAAGATCCTGTGAATTTAGGGGGAGGTTTCTGTGAGTTTAGAGTGATTACTCAGTGGAACAGGCTTCCTCCTTGGGAGGTGGTGGGCTCTCCTTCCTTGGAGGTTTTTCAGCAGAGGCTAGATGGCCATCTGACAGCAATGAAGATCCTGTGAATTTAGGGGGAGGTATTTGTGAGTTTCCTGCATTGTGCAGGAGATTGGACTAGATGCCCTGGAGGTCCCTTCCAACTCTATGATTCTATGATTCTAAATAGCAGCTGCCCAGGGAAACTTTCTCCAGGAGCATAAATGGGCATTGGAGATCGGGACAGTAGCACTGTGGCTCCCCCAAATGCCACATCCCTAGTCCGAATGGGGACGCTGTTTCTCAAGAAACAAATGCATGGCCCTTTCACTGTAATGCCTCAGGGGCTCTAATGTGGTCCTGTCTAGAACTCCATCTGTTGACTGTAACTAGTGAGACTAAAATACAAGAAAAGCCCCAGGGTAGTACCAGATTTAAATACTTAACAACACTTAAAAGTATTAAACATGTATAATTAAGAACAATATGTGAAACAGCAAAGCCCACTCTAACAAGGGAAATTCTACTTACAAATAACACAACAAAGTAATACAATATAACACAGTGCAATAATCAATACAAAAGCAGGTTGCTCTTGAGAAGTAAATATCAAGCCAGTCCAAAAGTGTGGCTCAGCCAACAATGTTCTTCTCTGGCCACTTGAGAACTGACTGCTTAAAGAAGCAAAGCTGGACCCGCAATCGATAATATCCGGTTTCAGGTAGCCTTAAACTTCAGCTTGCATCAATCACAGAGCAATGTCCCCATGCCTGAAATACATTCCGAAAAGGGGAAAAAATGTATTCTAGCTGTTGCCTTCCTCTGGATTGAAATATGATCCTTCTATTCCTAGGCTCAGCGTCCTCGTTTGTGGCCTAATATGCCCTCGTTTGCCCTCTGTTGTGTGGGGGAGGAAGGTAAAGGAGATTGTGACCACTCTGAGATTCATAGTGAAGAGTGGGATATAAATCCAACATCATCATCTTCTTCTTCTGGAGAGCCAGTTTGGCGTAGTGGTTAAGTGTGCAGACTCTTATGTGGGAGAACCGGGTTTGATTCCCCACTCCTCCACTTGCACCTGCTGAGATGGCCTTGGGTCAGCCATAGCTCTGGCAGAGATTGTTCTTGAAAGGGCAGCTGCTGTGAGAGCCCTCTGAGCCCCACCCATCTCACAGGGTGTCTGTTGTGGGGGAGGAAGGGAAAGGAGATTGTGAGCCGCTCTGAGACTCTTCGGAGTGGAGGGCGGGATATAAATCCAATATCTTCATCTACCTCACAGGGTGTCTGTTGTGGGGGAGGAAGGGAAAGGAGATTGTGAGCCGCTCTGAGACTCTTCGGAGTGTAGGGCGGGATATAAATCCAATATCTTCATCTACCTCACAGGGTGTCTGTTGTGGGGAGGAAGGGAAAGGAGATTGTGAGCCGCTCTGAGACACTTCGGAGCGGAGGGCGGGATATAAATCCAATATCTTCATCTACCTCACAGGGTGTCTGTTGTGGGGAGGAAGGGAAAGGAGATTGTGAGCCGCTCTGAGACTCTTCGGAGCGGAGGGCGGGATATAAATCCAATATCTTCATCTACCTCACAGGGTGTCTGTTGTGGGGAGGAAGGGAAAGGAGATTGTGAGCCGCTCTGAGACACTTCGGAGCGGAGGGCGGGATATAAATCCAATATCTTCATCTACCTCACAGGGTGTCTGTTGTGGGGAGGAAGGGAAAGGAGATTGTGAGCCGCTCTGAGACACTTCGGAGCGGAGGGCGGGATATAAATCCAATATCTTCTTCTTCATCATCTCCTTCTTCCTCTTCTCCTTCTCCTCCTCCTCCTTCTTCCTGAGTAGAATGGTTTGCCCTCAGGATTTGTATCATGATGGCTTCCCTGCTAGGGTTGCCAACCTCCAGGTGGGGCCTGAAATTGCATCTGATCTGCAGACTACTGAGGCCAGCTCCCCCGAGGAAAATGCGGATCAAGATGGCAGGTGACTCTATGGCCACACAGGCCTGCTAAACCTCCCTCCCTTTCCTCCCCTCCCCAATCTGGACCTGGCAACCCAACTTCCTTTTGGCTTTAGGTTCGGGGGAGGCCCCTCTCTTAAGTCTCAACCAAACTGGCTTCCAGCACTTCCCCCAGGGCGAGGGGCAGCACTCAGCACCAGAATCCACAGAGACCCGTCAGAGTTCAGGGTTGAATGTGAAAGGCCTTTTGTCCCGGGTGGCTTCCTCCATCTCCCAAAGGCCTTTGGAATGAACAGCGAGGAGACCTGATCCTGCCATTCAGGCAGGTCTTGTGGACAGAAATGTGGCCCATCTGAGTCAGGAGTTACACCCCAATAAAATAATCATTACGTTAATTGTACCAGCACCATTATCCATGTTTTGTTGCGTACTTTAACTGTGCTCAAAATGCAGTTTTCCTTACAAAATATTTCACCTTCCAGTGCTGTTCTTTCTTTCCACATCAGCCAAAAAAACAACAACAACAAAAACAACCCAACACCCTGACTAGTTCTAATTTTTTTTTAAGTGCCCCAGTAGGGTTGCCAAGTCCAATTTAAGAAATATCTGGGGACTTTGGGGGTGGAGCCAGGAGACTTTGGGGGTGGAGCCAGGAGACATTAGGGGTGGAGCCAAGATCAAGGCTGTGACGTGCATAATTGAACTCCAAAGCGAGTTCTGGTCATCACATTTAAAGGGACGGCACACCTTTTCAATGCCTTCGTTCCATAGGAAATAATGAAGGATAGGGGCACCTTCTTTTGGGGCTCATAGAATTGGACCCCCTGGTCCAATCTTTTTGAAACTTGGGGGGTATTTTGGGGAGAGGCACCAGAAGCTATACTGAAAATTTGGTGCCTCTACCCCAAAAAACAGCCCCCCCAGAGCCCCGGATACCCGCAGATCAATTCTCCATGATTTTCTATGGGAATAAATCTCCATAGGGAATAACAGAGTTCCCAGCAGACATTTCCCTCCCCTCCCCCCGCTTTCTGAGGACCCTGAAGCGGGGGGAGGGCCTTCAAACCGGGGGATCCCCTGCCCCCACCTGGGGATTGGCAACCCTATGCCCCAGTGAAGGAATCTTCAGCCCTTGCAAGGTCAGCAAAATGTCTTCTTTGCCCATCAGACGCTTTTTGCAACAGGATGTCTGGAGACAAAAGTTCTGTTTCTGCTGCTGCCCCCCGTGGCCACAAAGCAGAGAAGAACCGGCCATGACTCTGCTCCGTTTTGCTTCCCTTCCTCGCCTCACAGACCCTTTCAAAGCGAGGCTCCTTTGCTTTCTGATTGAAGGTGGGCAGTATGACTCAGACTGGGTAGGAACAGTTGGGTGAGTCTGGGCTCCCTGTCTATGAAGTCACAGCAGTTTTACAATGGCTTTTTTAATTAATCTCACTGTTACTATCCATTGCATATTATCTTTATGTTTATTAAAAAAATCTGTCAGGGTTGTAAAGCTGAACGAGGGAGATTTATGTAGCCACAGCCTTTGTGAGTGATTTTTATGAGTTTTATTAGCAAGCTAAGCAAGATGTAGTGTGTAATAAAGGTTTTACTGTGCTCTTTTTGTGCTGTGGCTTTCAACTTTCCCCTGGTATTTCATCTGTTTATAAAATAATTGTCGTCATGATTAAACCACGGCTGATGACAAAGTGTGGGTGAGAAAATAGAATGTGTTAAGTCAGAAATGTCTTCTGCTCAAAGATTTCCTGGTGGCTTCTTGTACAATTATCCTTGATATCTTTGTCTTCTGTACATTTTGTATTGGCAAGAGCTTAATTGAAATGGAACAGAAATTGAAATAAACCCTTAGATAATGTGGGAATCCCTGGGCCAGACTGCTGGGAGATAGATCCAAAGATGTGCCCAGAGGGAAATGGCTGGTAGCGTTCTCCTGCAAACCTAGGCACAGGAGGAATGCAAAAGAGATTCTGATTGGATATGTTCAACTAGAACCACAATGTTTGGACAGAAGAAGCGTCAGCTGGTCAGAGTCTGGGACAGCGAACTGGGTGCCAGAGACAGTCACTCGGATGGCTGAAGGGTCAAAACCCAGGAAATCAGGAGCTATGCCAGGCTGCAAACTGGGAGCCAAGACTCACAGAGTCCAGAAGTCAAAGGCAAGAGGATCAGAAGCTGTAGCAGGATGTATGTATACTGGGACAGAATTGAGAAGTCAGAGGCAAGACAGCACTCTCAGAAGCAGAAAACTTCCTGGATGGTACAGCAGATGCAAAGGCCATGAGGAAAATCACAGGTCAGCTGGAAAGAGCAGAAACTTAAATTACGCAGAATAGTAAGCGGGGAGCTGAAATCCTGAAAGACGCCAGGGCCAATGGTCAAGAGAGCCGGAAGGAGGAGGAGGAGAAGAAGAAGATATTGCATTTATATCCCGTCCTGTACTCTGAATCTCAGAGCGACTTACCATCTCCTTTACCTTCCCCTCTCACAACAGACACCCTGTGAGGTGGGTGGGGCTGAGAGAGCACTTCTAGCAGCTGCCCTTTCAAGGAAAACTCTGTGAGAGCTCTGACTGACCCAAGGCCATTCCAGCAGCTGCAAGTGAAGGAGTGGGGAATCAAACCCAGTTCTCCCAGATAAGAGTCCGTGCACTTAGCCACTGCACCAAACTGGCTCTCTGGAGAGTGGACAGAATGCCAGCAGCAGCAGACAGGCTGTTCTGGCCTTCCTGGGGCTTCTACAGCTGCCGCAGGCCCTGCGGCCTCAAAGGGAGGGTAACCCATCTCCATCTCCCGGAGGTTGTGTGAGAGTTCACCTAGTGCTGCCATGGGGAGGTCATGTAGCGGGGTCATTAAAAAAAATTATCATTACTTGTGCAGCAGATGTGCACATGGAAGGATGCGTTTGGGATTTAGCATCACATTTATGTCTTCAAAGACCTTCCTCAAGTGGACGACACACTTTTGATGGGTGGATGTTCTTCCTCGTTCAGAAAGGCCAGGTATTTCGGAGCTTTCCCATTTAATGGTTGGGATATTGTGTGTGCTGCGGGTGGGGGGAGTGATACGAGATCTTGATATGGCTGGGCCCAGGCACTGTTTGCTTTTTAAAGGAATCTCTGTGTAACCCCACACTGCTGAAAGTGGTGTACAAAACAAAGCATAGCTGTAATACAAATCTTAAACATTGTTTAATAATTATAATCTCAGCATTTTTTAAAAAAAAACACAGGGTAGTATTCCTTTATTTTTTTCTCACTGAGACTCCAGGCAGAATACAGAGGGCGTTTTCGCACTTACCTTAAGCCGGAGCAACGTCCCTCTTCACCGCGCAGCGTCTGCACGGTTTTCGCACTAATTGCTCCGGAGCACCTGGAAGAGCCGCAAAGTATTGCGGCTTTTGCGGCGCAAATGTAAACCGCCAAAAACCGGTTTACATTTGCGACACAAAAGCCGCAGGACTTTGCGGCTCTTCCAGGTGCTCCGGAGCAATTAGTGCGAAAACCGTGCAGACGCTGTGCGGTGAAAAGGGACGTCGCTCCAGCTTAAGGTAAGTGCGAAAACGCCCAGAATGTGACCCTAGCACTGCCAATGAACAATGTAACTGGACTAGGATTAGAAAACTGGAAAAGAATGCTATCTCCAAACTGTTTTATGCAAGATATACTGTAAAAAATGCAGAAAGTAGATGAGAAAGACAGAAGATACCTACAATCATTGTTACAGTACACCAAGAACATCAGCACAGCCCTGCTGGATCCATCTGGTTCAGCATCCTGTCTCATACGGTGGCCAGTCAGAGAGACTGAGGCCTTCTTAAGAACATCAGACCAGTCCAGTCTCCTGTCACACACATTGGCCAACCAGTTCCTCTGGAGGGCCAACAACAGGGCAGAGAGGCTGAGGCCTTCTCCTGAGAAGAACATCAGAAGAGCCCTGTTGGGTCAGACCAGGGAAGGTGCATCTAGTCCAACCTCCTTTCTCACACGGTGGCCAGCCAGTTCCTCTGGAGGGCCAACAACAGGGCAGAGAGGCCAAGGCCTTCCCCTGAGAAGAGCATCAGAAGAGCCCTGCTGGGTCAGACCAGGGAGAGTCCATCCAGTCCAGCCTCTTGTCTCACACAGTGGCCAACCAGTTCCTCTGGAGCGCCAACAACAGGGCAGAGAGGCCGAGGTCTTCCCCTGAGAAGGACCTCAGAAGAGCCCTACTGGGTCAGACCAGAGAGGGTCCATCTACAGCATCTGTTCTCACACCATGGCCAACCAGTTCCTCTGGAGGGCCAGCAATAGGACAGAGAGGCTGAGGCCTTCCCCTGAGAACGACATCAGAAGAGCCCTGCTGGATCAGACCAGTGGTCCATCCAGTCCAGCCTCCTGTCTCATACAGGGCCAACCAGTTCCTGTGTACTGCCAACAACAGGGCATAGAGGCCCAGGCCATCTTGTGATGTTGCCTCCTGTCTCTGCGAAGTAGCATTTTCTTTTGTCCATCCTGAACCTCCTGCCCATCAGCTTCATTGAATGGCCTTAAGTTCTAGTGCTTTGGGAGAAGGAGGAAAAAATTCTCTTTGTCATCTCTTTTCACCCCTTGTATAATTTTATAAACTTCTCTCATGTCCGCCTCCTCTTAGTCCTTTCTTTTCTCAACTGAAAAGTCCCAGATTCGTCAGCCTTTCCTCATAAGGAAGGTGGCTCTGAACTCATCTTTGTTGCCCTCTTCTGTACTTTCTCCGGCTTTATGGCCAGAACTGCAGACAGTAATAAAAATAAGACTGCACCATAGATCTATTCAGGGGCATCATAATATTGGCTTTTGTAATAATTTTGCTCTTCTCACCACTGCAGCACTCTGGGTCGACACTTTCATTGAGTTTCCCACTATGACCCCAAGATCTTTTCCCCTCTCCGTTTCAGCAAGTTCAGACCACTATTAGCCTAGACTTGAAGTGAGGATTTTTTTTGTGCCAGTTCACATCGCCTTCCTCTGCAGTTCTGTTCCTTTTATAAAAGCCACCTCCTGAACTGCACCATTATTCTGCAGTTCTAATCCCTTTATATAAACATCCACCTGAACATTTCTGTTTTGCACATTCGGCAGAATGACAGAAGCGGGGTGGGAGGGGGGGAGGCTTTTCTGATGGCCTCACAGTTTGGGAAACGATCATAGAGAACGTCTGCAAATGGGCAGTTGGCAATCTTACATGTGAGCCGCTCTGAGAATCTTTGGAGTGGAGGGAGGGATATAAATCCAATATCATCATCATCATCATCATCTTCTTCTTCTTCTTCTAAAATCAGCATCATCTCTTTTGAGATCTACCCTGGGTGATCTGCAAACAAGGCTGCCTGTTTGTTTATGGCTGGGCGTGGAAGTCTGAGAGGCCAACGCTGAGCGTGATCACAGCAGGGGTGCCCCAGCTGGGTTTTCTCATGGCCCATCATGTGGCTGTTTAGTCTTCATCTGCAGGATAAGTTTGAAAGCAATGGAAGTTTTTGATCATGCAGCTGAATGAGTTATGATTTTTTAGCTCCCATTTTGAAATGAGGATCAGTCCGGTTTTCTCAATGTCACTCTGTGTGTACCTAGAAACAGTTGCTATACAGAGCTATGAAAGTCGCACAGTATAAGATATTCATATGTAAAGCTTTTGATAATGTTTGTTTCTGCAGCGGTTATTTTTCAGGAGTATAAAGGCTTCTTGAATAATGGGAAAAAATATGTTTGGCTTTCTCATATACAGGCCAAGGCAACATCCCTTTGAGATCGTCCCATTATTGAAATTTATTAGGAACACTCATTGTTGGCCATAGTGGTTACTTTAAAGCACCATTTATATTAATGATGATACAGGTAATAATAAAATTTTCATGTACTTCCATTCTGTGTGTGTGTGTGTGTGTGTAAATAATCACTGGGGACCATATATGGCCATATATTGAGAGCCAGTTTGGTGTAGTGGTTAAGTGTGCAGACTCTTATTTGGGAGAACCAGGTTTGATTCTCCACTCCTCCACTTGCAGCTGCTGGAATGGCCTTGGGTCAACCATAGCTCTGGCAGAACTGTCCTTGAACAGGCAGCTGCTGTGAGAGCTCTCTCAGCCCCACCCACCTCACAGGGTGTTTGTCGTGGAGGGAGGAAGATATAGGTGATTGTAAGCCATTCTGAGACTCTGATTCAGAGAGAAGGGTGGGGTATAAATCTGCAGTCTTCTTCTATATAGAAATATTGAAAACATGCAGAGAATCTGTTTACTGGGAAGACTTTGTCTCTAACTTGGAAGGTCAGATCTTCCAGATTTTGTGGACATGATTGATAACGTTATTAACCTGTATTTCTGCCTGCCAAGTCGAAGGTGGCAGCTGTGAATCATTGTTGGCCTTCTCTTTGAAGAACACAGGAGTCAGAAATGCCCTCATTTGCATCCTGAATCCAAAGGCACTGAAGGAGGACTCTAATATTCCGGAATCATCTGCAGTTGGCTTTAGAGAGCAATTCCCTTACTTGTGCAATGGCAGGTGTCTCTTTGGTGGTTCTGCAGAGGGGCAGTCTTGACATAAAATCATAGGATAATAGAGTTGTAAGGGATCTCCAGGCTTTTCTAGTCCAACCTCCTGTGAAATGCAGGAAATTCTCAGCTACCTCTCCCCCCACACATACATCCCCAATAACCCCTGGGGATGGGGATATTTATTTATTTATTTATTTGAGATTTATATCCCGCCCTTCCCACGGATGGCTCAGGGCGGCTTCCAACAATTGAATCAAACATAAAATTTAAACAATATTAAGTATAAAACAATTAAATATTTAAACAGTTAAAACTTTAAAACAGATCAAAATGGGTGGCTACGTTAGTCTGTCTGTAGCACAAGAAAAGAGCAAGAGTTCAGCAGCACCTGAAAGACTAACAAAATTTGGGGCAGGGAAGGAGCTTTTGTGATGAGTCACTGCTCCTTTCTTCAGATAGATCCAGATGGGTGGCAGACTAACAAGGTCTGCAGCAGGAGAAAAGGGTCCAGTAGCACCTGAAAGACTAGCAAAATTGGGGAGGGGGAGGGAAACTTGCATGAGTCACTGCTCACTTTTTCAGATGGGGAGAGGGTCGCATTTATTACTTTGTTTTTCTCAGTTGATGATTGTAAAAGGAAGTCCTTCTTCACCCAAAGGGTGATTAACACATGGAATTCAAAGGAGGTGGTGGCAGCTGCAAGCATAGACAGCTTCAAGAGGGGATTGGATAAGCATATGGAGCAGAGGTCCATCAGTGGCTATTAGCCACAGGGTATTGTTGGAACTCTCTGTCTGGGGCAGTGATGCTCTGTATTCTTGGTGCTTGGAGGGGCACAGTGGAAGGGCTTCTGGTGTCCTGGCTCCACTGATGGACCTCCTGATGACACCTGGGGTTTTATGGCCACTGTGTGACACAGAGTGTTGGACTGGGTGGGCCATTGGCCTGATCCAATATGGCTTCTCTTATGTTCTTATATCTGGGGCAAGCGATGCTCTGCATTCTTGGTGCTTGGGGGAGGCACAGTGGGAGGGCTTCTAGTGTCCTGGCGCCACTGATGGACCTCCTGATGGCACCTGGGTTTTTTTTGGCCACTGTGTGACACAGAGTGTTGGACTGGATAGGCCATTGGCCTGATCCAACATGGCTTCTCTCATGTTCTTATGTGACACAGAGTGTTGGACTGGATGGGCCATTGGCCTGATCCAACATGGCTTCTCTTCTGTTCTTATTGCATTCCACAGACATTCTTGCATGCTTTGTTCTGTCCGCCCCACCCCCACCCCCACTCTACAGTCCCTACCCACCAGCATGGTTTTATCTTGCTAGGAATCCTTGCTGTTCAGTTCAAACATTATCACAGCTTGTAATCTGCTCACTGGTTGCCAGATGTTATATTTTGTAATCCATTTACTGATTGAGACTTTTAAACCATGCTTGTTATCCACCTTGAGTCTGAGTGGCAGAGGCGAACTATAAATGAAAATAATGGACATAGTAAATTGTTGCCCAGGGGTATCTTTTTTCATTTTGTAACCGGTAACTGCTTGGACCATTTTTGCACCAACACAAATACTAACTCAGCTCATGGCTACCAACATACAGAGAGAAAGTAAAGAAATACCTATCTGAATTTGGATACCCCTAACTATTGAAACTCAGGATCAAAAAACCTAAGATCATGGCATCTGGCCCTGTCACTCCTTGGCAAATAGAAGGGGAAGACAAGGAAGTAGTGACAGACTTCACATTCCTGGGATCCAAGATCACTGCAGATGGAGACTGAGCCATGAAATTAAAAGACGTTTGCTCCTTGGGAGGACAGCTATGGCAGATCTAGGCAGCAGGCCTTGAATTCACCAGGAGCTCACAGTAGCGCAGTTCCCCCTCCTCCTCCCCACATTGTCCATTGAATAGTAGGTGCAGCTGCATAACAATCCCTGGAGGAGCTCCACCATCTATTTTTCTACAAAACTACCCCTGCTAGGCAGTAGCAACAAAAGTCCATGTAGTCAAAGCGATGGTATTCCCAGTAGTAATGTTTGGCTCTGAGTTAGACCATAAGGAAGGCAGAGCGCAGAGGAATAGATGCTTTTGAGCTGTGGTGCTAGAGAAGAAACTTGAGTCCCTGGGACTGCAAGAAGATCCAGTCAGTCAGTCCTAAGGGAAATCCACCCAGATTGTTCCCTGGAAGGCCAAATGCTGAAGCTGAAGCTCAAATACTTTGGCCACCAAATGAGAAAGGAGCACTCACTGGAGAAGCCCCTGATGCTGGGAAAGACAGAAGGCAAAAGAAGGGGACAGCAAAAGAGGAGATGGCTGGACAGCGTTACTGATGTCACTAACATGAATTTGAGCAGACTTCAGAGGATGGTGGAAGACAGGAGGGCACAAAGTCGGACTTGATTGTGCAACTGAACAACAACAAAACTATTGAGATTTCCCCCTGTTGTTGTGCTAATTTGGGAGCAGGAAGGCAATGCTGAATTAGGACAAAAATGGATGTCTTGGGTCCACATTACTAGGCAGGCAAATGCACCTTCAATTTGCCATCTGGTCCTGGTAGCAAGAAGAAACCCTAGATGTGCTGTGGAAGGGGGTGGGAGAAATAAGACTGGAGAGATGAACTCCTCTTTGAGACGCAGCAGCTTGAGACCTGAGCCAGCTGAATAAATTTCGCATTCCCCCTTGAGGACAGAAGGAGTAAACTGCAGGGCCTGTTCTATCATAGGCAGGATAACAATTTACTTTCTGTTCTTTAATGTAACTGTGTAAGGTCAAATATTCTCTTGACATTCTTAGATAGAAATAATTTTTAATAAAGATCATTTAGCCTGCTTAATTTAAATTTTCAGTCTTCAGACATGCTGATTAATCTTTAGAAAATACTTTAGTAGCCACATTGATCATTTGAATGAAAGCTGAATGTATTCTTAAGGGTATATGCAAATCTTCTGTAAAAATTTAACTGATTGATTTGAAGGTCGCTGCAGGCTGTCTTTTTGAACCTCAAATGTAACTTTATTTACATATATTTAGAACCATAAAGTCAGTTGATTCATGTTATTTTATATGAAACGAGGGCTTCCATTGGTCATTACTTTAATTTATTTGTCAATACAGTTTGGATTTAGATTCTTCTTTAAATGCAACATGGGGTAGATAACGATATATGCCTTTAAGGAAATTGCTTAGTGCTGATACCTTTGTGCAGTGGCTTTTTTGTAGTGAGACCCACTCTGAGCCAGCTGAATTGCTCAAGATCTACTTGCAAAATAACTCTATGCTACTTTCCCCATCACCAGTAGGTTGTAATGTGTAGTTTTGTAATGAATATGTGGCAGTACTGGGCCACGGGCTGCGTTTCATGGCAGTTGTGCATCTTCTGGAGAGGGAAACCCACATCTGAGTCTGCCTTGGCGGGGGAGGGCGGGATATAAAAATAATCATATTATTATTATTATTATTATTATTATTATTATTATTATTATTATTATTATTATTATTATTATTATTATTATTATCATCATCATCATCATCATCATCATCATCATCTACAGCAGAGCCTCCTAAAGGCCCCCCCTTTCCAGTTCTCCCTACTTCTTGTCCTCGTCACTCATTTTTGGAATCTGACCGGCAGCTTGAGACCTCTGCCTTAGCATACGACCAAATCAGGGCCCCAGCTGTGAAGAGGAGCCATGGCTCGTGGTAGAACATCAGCTTGGCATGCAGAAGGTCCCAGGTTCAATCCTTGGCAACATCTCCAGTTGAAGGATCTGGCAGTAGGAAGTGTGAAGGACCTCTGCCAGAGACATAAGAACATAAGAGAAGCCATGTTGAATCAGGCTAATGGCCCCTGCATTCCAACACTCTGTGTCACACAGTGGCCGAAACCCTAGGTGCCATCAGGAGGTCCATTAGTGGGGTCAGGACACTAGAAACCCTCCCACTGCCCCCCCCCCCCAAGCACCAAGAATAAAGAGCATCACTGCTCCAGACAGAGAGTTCAATCAATCTGTGGCTAATACCCACTGATGGACCTCTGCTCCATATGTTTGTCCATTCTCCTCTTGAAGCTGTCTATGCTTGTAGCCGCCACCACCTCCTGTGGCAGTGAATTCCATGGGCGTTTTCGCACTGACCTTCAAGTGGCGCGACCACCCTCTTCACACCGGAGGATCTGCGCGGATTTCGCACAAGAAGCGCCGGAGCACCCAAAAGAGCCAACGGAAACCGCCAAGAAGCAGGAAAACGTTTGAGCGGCTTTTGCGACGGAAGTCGCCGGCTCTTTTGGGTGCTCCGGCGCTTCTTGTGCGAAATCCGCGCAGATCCTCCGGTGTGAAGAGGGTGGTCGCGCCACTTGAAGGTCAGTGCGAAAACGCCCCATGTGTTCATCACCCTTTGAGTGAAGAAGGACTTCCTTTTATCCGTTCTAACCTGACTGCTCAGCAATTTCATTGAGTGCCCAGGAGTTCTTGTATTGTGAGAAAGGGGAGAAAGGACTTCTTTCCCTACCTTCTCTGTCCCATGCATAATCTTGCAAAGCTCTGTCATGTCCCCCCTCAATTGACATTTATCCAACTAAAGAGCCCCAGGCATTTTAACCTTCCTTCATGGAGAGCAGCTGCCAGTCTGAGTAAGCAACACTGACCCTGCTGGACCCAGGGAGGACTGATTCAGTACAAGGCGATTTCATGTGCTCTGTCTGCTTTGCTTGCAGAAGGCTCCAGGTTCAGTCTCCAGAAATTCCAGTTAAAGCAGGGGTGTCAAACATGCAGTTTGGGGGCTGAATCAGGCCCCTGGAGGGCTCCTATCAAGTCCCCAAGCAACTGGCTGTCATTTGCTTCCTTCTCCCTCTTGCTTCCTTCTGCATTACAGCTTGCTCTGCCAGGCTTGCTCAATCGCACAGGAGCTACAGAGCAAAACCTCTGTTTTCTCCATTGGCTGAGGCTCCTCTCTTGGGGAGGAAGGGGTGAGGAATAGCTTGCTTGGCCAGGCTCTCTCAATTGCACAGCAGAGCTACTGAGCCTAGTGTCTCTTCCTTCTGTTGGCTGAGGCTCCCCCCCCCAGTCCCTGGGGAAGGAAGGAAAGAAAGAGCCAAAGCCTTCTTTGCCCATTTCCCTGGATCCCATGGAAGAAATACATAGATAGCACTTTTAAGACCAATGAATGCTAATGTTTTAAGCATGTTTTAAGTTTAAAAAATATATATTTGTGTTTGTCTGTGTTCTTTATAAAATTTATATCTCTGCTACCTCATCTTAAATAGGCCCACACATGACCCAACCCAACATGGCTCAGCCTAGGGTTGCCAAGTCCAATTCAAGAAATATCTGGGGTCTTTGGGGGTGGAGCCAGGAACAAGGGTGTGACAAGCATAATTGAACTCCAAGAGAGTTCTGGCCATCACATTTAAAGGGACAGCACACCTTTTAAAATGTCTTCCTTCCATAAGAAATAATGAAGGATAGGGGCACCTTCTTTTGGGGCTCATAGAATTGGACCCCCTGGTCCAATCGTTTTGAAACTTGGGGGGTATATTGGGGAGAGGCACTAGATACTATACTGAAAATTTGGTGCCTCTACCTCAAAACTCAGCTCCCCCAGAGCCCCGAAACCTCCAGATCAATTCCCCATTATACCCTATGAAAATCTATCTCCGCATAGGGAATAATGAAGTGCTCAGCAGACGTTCCTCCCTCCCCCCCTTTCTGGCGACTCTGAAGCGAGGGATTGGCCTCTCTACTCACGAGTTGCAGCCAACTTCTTCCAAGTAACACAGACACACCATCCCAAGAGGAAGCCTTTCAGTCGGAGACTGGAGCCTCCAGAGGGGGATAGTCACATGGTGGCTTTGGGGGCGGGCCTTCCCCCCGCCGGCCAGCTGACTGGCGGCAGGAAGGAGCCTGGGAAAGCAGAAGAACCCCCGCTGGGACCTGGGGATTGGCAAGCCTAGCTCGGCCCAACACAACATGGCTCGGCCCAACAAGGTCTCATTTATGTCAGATCTGGCCCTCATAACAAATGAGTTTGACACCCTTGATTTAAAGGCTCTGAGAGGAGGTGATGTGGATGCCTGAGACCCTCGAGAGCCAGTCTAAGTGGGCAAGTCTGACCTTGACTGACCAATGGGCTGAGTTTGTTTAGGCAGCTTCCTGTATGCAAGAGCAAGGGGAGGGGGAGGGGGAGGAAGGCATTCAGCTGCAGATGCTGCTCTGGCAGGCTGACTCAGGGCCCAGCCGTGAAGTGTGCGTCATCAGCAGTTCCCTGCCGACCTGGCTGGATGCTGTCGTGGTGCAGGTGCCACGCTGTTCTCAGTAACGCTGGTGAGCAAACCTTCAAGGCAGTCAGAAGAAAGCATGCATTACTCAACAAAAATGGACACCTTCAACACGGTGAGCTCAATGCTCATTGTGTTTTTTTGCAAGGCTCGTCATGCGTGGTTTGAAATACGTATGTCCCCAAACACCTGCTTAGCAGACGCTGCAATTTCTGACCAGGAGTGGATGCTGCAGTGGGGAGCTTTTGTTTACTGTCCACTGAGAATCCAAGGAAGTGTTTCGCGTGAGCATCCAGAGACATGTGCAGCTCCATGCTCTGCCATGTAGATCAGGTCTTCTGCCCATCACTAGGGCTGGGTACAGATGGGCAGCCTGGGGTGGCAGCCTCTTGGCCCAGGCAAAAGCCTGCATAGTTTGAGGCACCCCAGGGCAGTCAGACAGTGCACACCCCACTACCGGAAGAGGGACACGCTGTGCACACCCCAGAGAAGCAGTCACACCACTCAAGTGCATGGGAGGCGCTTCCCTGCCGTTCTCCAGATGATGATGAAGAAGAAGATATTGGATTTATATCCCACCCTATGCTCTGAATTTCAGAGTCTCAGAGAGGCTCACAATCTCCGTTACCAATGCCTGAGTACTCTGTATACCATCACAAATGCTACTGAAACTGATATAAATACAGAGACCATGCATAAAGTTGCCAAATTTTGTTCCCATGCAATCAAATTGCATTTTATGGTTCTTACAAGTTAATGTTGAGGTAACAGATTGTAATTTTTAACCAGTGTATTCAAGTTAATATTCTTTCTGGAACTGTATAATTTTTAATTTTTTTATTATATGTACTATATTTATTAAGCTAGAAGTTTGACCACTACTGTATTATTTGTCATATTTCATTATTCATAGTAATGTCCTATATTTTATTTTCACATTTATTTTTTAAATATCTTATGTTTTACCTATTTAGGTCCATCTTGATTTTTACAATTTTTATGTGGCTGTTGTTGGCCTGCATTTGCTGTGTATTTGGTCATGGACCATAATAAAGCAAACTGAAACTGAAACTGAATCTCCTTTACCTCCCCTCCCGTACAACAGACCCCCTGTGAGGTAGCTGGGGCTGAGAGGGCTCTCACAGGAGCTGCCCTTTCAAGGACAACCTCTGCCAGAGCTATGGCTGACCCAAGGCCATGCCAGCAGCTGCAAGTGGAGGAGTGGGGAATCAAACCCGGTTCTCCCAGATAAGAGTCCACACATTTAACCACTACATCAAACCACTACACCAAGATGGCTGGGAAAGGCACCCCAGAAACACATCAGAGATTTGCCACCAGTTAGTAACTTGTGTAGAGGCAGTGGAGGACGAGGTAAGGGTGGGAGCAAGGCCAGTGTCAAGTCTGTCTGTAACTCTGGCTCAGTCAGAGAGCATTCTGGGTAGAACCAAAGTGTATTCAATTGCTGCTAGCTTGTACCTTCCCTACCCCTCCTGCCTGTAGTGAGTGTCCTTGCTTTGAAATGGAAAGATGTGAAAGTCTTATATGCGCCTTCTCAGGCTTGGCTCACAGAAGGGAGTCAGGAGTCTACTACGATCAAGGCCACTCAAGCCTGAGAACGAATTGTAACATCAATGTGTGAATGTGCCCTGCATAATCCTCCCCCCCTTAGGAATTCCTTTGAAGTGTCCCATATACGCAATGCATTACAGGTTATTCTTTCAATTACCAGTATCAATAAAGTAATTTCTTTGTATCAACAATGATTCATTATTGATCTGCCGACTTGACAGCCAGATCCAGATGTGCACATTTGAATGAGCCATTTTAATGGAATTCACTGCCACAGGAGGTGGTGGCGGCTACAAGCATAGACAGCTTCAAGAGGGGTTTAGATAAAAACATGGAGCAGAGGTCCATCAGTGGCTATTAGACACAGTGTGTATATATGTGTGTGTGTGTGTGTGTGTGTGTGTGTGTGTATATATATATATATATATATAAATATATATATATATATATATATATATATATATATATATATATATATATATATAATTTTTTGGCAACTATGTGACACAGAGTGTTGGACTGGATGGGCCATTGGCCTGATCCGACATGGCTTCTCTTATGTTCTTAATCAGGGGGGTGCCTGTGTTGACCCAAATTAGCCATCTAGATTCAGCCTGAGTGACTCTTCAGCAGCAGCGTGGAGCAGCCTTGTGCCTCACAAGTGAACTAAAATAGTCCTCTAGGAACCAGTAAAACCGAGAACTGGGCCCATAGTAGTCCGCATCCGTCTTGAGACTTGACTTCCATTTCTGTTGTTTTGTTCTAGGATTCTGAGTTTCCTGAAGACATCCAGGTGAACCCTTACCTTGCTCGTGCAAAGGAGTGTGTGCGGCCCCTGAAGTCTGGCATGTACAGGCTGAGCAACACCCTGAAAGTGCATGACCTGGCTGTGAGCTGGTAGGAGAATTCTGCCATGGCTGACCAGCCATTCCATAAATAATGGTGCCATTTTATTTTTAGCAGACATGGAGGAAGATAAGGTTCTGCCAGTTTTTAAAGCTTAATCAGAATGCTGCTGTTTCTTGAGGTTGTGAGATAAAATTAATGAAATGCATGGGGCTCCATGAAGCAATAGCAGAGTCGAATGGATAGTACCGCTGGCCTCAAAGAAAAGGACAGTTTAAAAGGTGACAGGGTAGATGCCACAAAGGGCAATTCATGTCCAATTTTGTCTCCTCTAAATTCCCCTCCCCTTCGTTTAAAAATGTGAAGGCATAGTCCTGTTCCAGTTGAAAGAATCTAAGGAGTCAGGGGAAATGTGGGCCTGGAAGATGCACCCAAGAAAACACACATGCTCTGAGCAGTGTTCCCTCTTGAGTTAGTGTGAGCTGGCTCACAGATTTTTAGCCTCCAGCTCACACGTTTTTGTCTTCTCTCAGGACGGGATGACCCCAGAGCACAATAATTTAGGCAGTAGCTCACAACTTTAAAGCTAGTAGCTCACAACCTGAATGCCAGTAGCTCACAAAGTAGAATTTCGGCTCACAAGACTCTGCACCTTAGAGGGAGCATTGGCTCTGAGGTCAGTTCCCTCCCCCCACCCCCTGCCCAAAACCTCCCTGCTTGCTAGATTTGCTTGTTTATTATGACAGTTTTAAAAAATACAAACAGTAAGAAAACAATTTACAAAGAAACAAATGTTCTTTTCCCAGCCATGATCACTAATCGGGTGGTGTCCCATGTTGTTGTGTGATCTTAGTTTTGTTTCCACTGTTCTCATTCAGGGCCATTGTTGGTTTTGCTTGGCCTCAGGAAAACAAACTCCTCCACCTTCCTTTGTTTATTTTGTTGAAGATTCTTTGAGATAATACCAGGTATTCAGTCACTTACAGTCATACAGTTGACTGTGTGGCTTCTCATATATATCCATCATGACACTTCTTTGATATCTTGAAGTGTTTGTAAATGGATGCTCTGCTTCCAGTTGAGTGCCCAGTCAGATTCAAGGTTTTGGTTACGACCCTCAAGTCATATTGCATCTGCAGGACCGCCTCCTCCGCTAGGTCCCTGGAAGGGCGCTGAGCTCTGTGGGTAACAACTTA
The DNA here is from genome assembly GCF_032191835.1 of Heteronotia binoei. Lineage (NCBI taxonomy): Eukaryota > Metazoa > Chordata > Lepidosauria > Squamata > Gekkonidae > Heteronotia > Heteronotia binoei. The sequence goes on from NC_083238.1 coordinate 63,034,949, forward strand.
TTGGCGACCCTTGGCCCTAAAGAGGTCCGGGCTGTCCTCAACGAGGGCCAGGGTTTTTCCAGTCCTGATCCCGACCGGGTGGAACTCTCTGCTGGAAGACAGCAGGGCCCTGCGGGATCTGCTGCAATTTTGCAGGACTTGAAAGGCAAAGATGTTCTGCCAGGCTTTCCAGTATGGACAGCGATGGTTGCCATGCTGACACCTCATTCTGCCATCCCTTTTGGCTAACCCAGGGGTAGCCAAACTGCAGCTCGGGAGCCACATGGCTCTTTCACACATATTGTGTGTCTCTTGAAGTCCCCATTGCCCTGTCAGCAGCTTGGAGAAGGCATTTGTCTCTTTAAATCACTTCTCCCAGCCAAGCCATCTGGCAGCTTGGAGAGTGCTTTTAAGCTTTCTTTCTTTCTTTCTTTCTTTCTTCTTTCTTTCTTTCTTTCTTTCTTTCTTTCTTTCTTTCTTTCTTTCTTTTCTTTCTTTCTTTCTTTCTTTCTTTCTTTCTTTCTTTTCTTTCTTTCTTTCTTCTTTCTTTCCTTCTTCCTTCCTTCCTTCCTTCCTTCCTTCCTTCCTTCCTTCCTTCCTTCCTTCCTTCCTTCTTTCTCTCTCTTCTTTCTTTCTTTCTTTCTTTCTTTCTTTCTTTCTTTCTTTCTTTCTTTCTTTCTTTCTTTCTTTCTTTCCTTCCCTTCCTTCCTTCTTTTCTTCCTTCCTTCCTTCCTTCCTTCCTTCCTTCCTTCCTTCCTTCCTTCCTTCCTTCTTTCTTTCTTTCTTTTCTTTCTTTCTTTCTTTCTTTCTTTCTTTCTTTCTTTCTTTCTTTCTTTCTTTCTTTCTTTCTTTCTTTCTTTCTTTCTTTCTTTCTTTCTTCTTTCTTTCATCAGTTACTGACCCGCCACCATCGCCGATGCGGGGATTCAGGGGTTGGCCTTACAATGGCTTTCCTCTTTCCTTGATGGATCGGGGACAAAGGGTCGCGATTGGGGGTGAACTGTCCCGGAGACACACACTTGATTGCGGAGTGCCTCAAGGGGCGGTCCTCCCCCCCGATGTTATTTAACAATCTATATGCGCCCCCTTGCTCAGATTGCTGGGTTGTCACCAGTATGCTGATGACACCCAGCTCTGCTTATGGACGGACGGCCCTGCGCACCAGAAAATTTGGACCCAGGCGTTACAGGCCATGGCTGGCCATGGCTGGGTGGCTCAGGCTGAGCGGGCTGAGGCTAAATCTGGCGAAGGCAGGTCCTTTGCTTGGGTCGTCGGGATCCGGGAGGGGCAATCCCCCTGCCAGTTTTTGACGGTGCACCGTTGACAGCGACGCACAAGAGCCTGGGGGTACTATTGGAGCCTTCCTTAATGATGAGGCTCCAGATAGCAGCCACTGCTAAGTCCGCAATTCTTTCATCTTAGGCGGGCGAGGCTGTTGGCCCCTTTCCTGGAGCGTGACGATCTAGCAACGGTGATCCATGCAACGGTCACCTTGAGGTTGGACTACTGCAATGCCCTCTACATGGGGCTGCCCTTGTGCCGAACCCGGAAGTTGCAGTTAGTGCAGAATGCCGCTGCCCGGTTGTTATTGGGGCTCCCAAGATGGGAGCACATTTGGCTGGGGCTCCGGATTCTGCACTGGCGCCAATGATATACCGAGTTCGGTACAAGGTGCTGGTTATTACCTTTAAGCTCCCTATATGGCCTAGGACCCTGCCTACCTTAGGGACCGTCTCTCCCCACATGTTCCCACAGAGAGTACTGAGATCGGGATCTCAAAAACCTGCTTGTAATCCCCAGGCCAAAGGAAGCCCCGCCTGAAATCTACCAGGGACAGGGCTTTCTCTGTAACGGGCCCCTTTCTGGTGGAACCAGCTGCCGGAAGAGGTGAGGGCCCTGCGGGACTTGGCCAGTTCCGCAAGGCCTGTAAGACAGCCCCTCTTCCGGCTGGCCTATAACTAACTGGCATTGAAACTGAGTGTAGTTTTAATAGACCACTGTTATATGTTTTATTTTACTGTTTTAACTGTGTAAGATGTTTTAAATTCAATAATTTTATGTTAGATTTATGTACTGTGAGCCGCCCTGAGTCACTTCGGTGGGGAAGGGTGGGATATAAATTGAAATAAACTTGAAAACTTTCTTTCTTTCTTTCTACTCTTCCTCCTCCTGCGTCTATTTCCTTCCTTCCTTCCTTCCTTCCTTCCTTCCTTCTTCCTTCCTTCCTTCCTTCCTTCCTTCCTTCCTTCCTTCCTTCCTTCCTTCCTTCCTTCCTTCCTTCCTCTTGTGGCTCTCAGACATCTGATGTTTATTCTATGAGGCTCTTATATTAAGCAACTTTGGCCACCCCTGGGCTAACCCCTCCCTCGGGTTGCCAATCCCCAGGTGGGGGCAGGGAATCCCCTGGTTTGGAGGCCCTCCCCCCCGCTTCAGGGTCAACAGAAGGCAGGGGGAGGGGAGGAAAATGTCTGCTGGGCACTCCATTATTCCCTATAGAGACTTATTCCATAGAAAATAATGGAGAATTGATCCACGGGTATCTGGGGGGGCTGTTTTTTGAGATAGAGGCACCAAATTTGCAGGATAGCATTCAATGGAGAATTGATCTATGGGTATCTGGGGGGGGGGGGGGCTGGTTTTTGAGATAGAGGCACCAAATTTGCAGGATAGCATTCAGTGCCTCTCCTCAAAATACTCCCCAAGTTACAAAAGAATTGGGAACCAGGGGGGTTCAATTCTATGAGCCCCAAAAGAAGGTGCCCCCTCTCCTTCATTATTTCCTAAGGAAGGCATTGAAAAGGGTGTGCAGTCCCTTTCAATGTGATGGCCAGAATTACCTTTAGAGTTCAATTATGCTTGTCACAGCCTTGTTCTTGGCTCCACCCCAATGTCTCCTGGCTTCACCCCCAAAGTCTCCTGGCTCCACCCCCAAAGTCCCCAGATATTTCTTGAATTGGACTTGGCAACCCTACCCTTCCCACTGTGATGGAGCAACAGAACTGAGAAGAATCCATCAAGTAGGTGCCCATGAGAGGTGATATGTTATTTGGAAAGTTTAATGCTTTTAAATCAAATTTTTGTTGTTGTACATCGCCCAGATCCTAGTTTTGGCTGGGATTAGATGGTTTGTTAAATCTAATAAATAAATACAAAAATTAATTAATTCATGCAAAATTAATTTATGCACTCCAATATTAATGTATCTAAGTGAAACTCTTATTTGAAACAGTGAATAATGCCACAGTTTCCATTGTGGCATATGAAGGATTCCCGGCACTGTAAAATCTTTCCTTCTTAAGCCTGTTTATTGCTTCCCTTTCATCTGGGGGGGGGGGGGAATCATATTCACACAATTCTGTTCTTCTGTGCTCTGTGACCTCTTTAAGCCCCTCCCTCTCTTTAAAGAAAAACAAACCTGTGTTGATGACAGGAAACCTCTGTGGTTGGCCCTTTCGCTGCTAATGCAAGTTGGAATGATGGGTCTACAGTGTATTTGGTGCATGTTGGAGCAGCCTGCATCTGTGAGGTTCAGACTCATCTCCAGAAGAATTGTTCAAAGTCGTCTCTTTTCAAGCTGAGATGTGTGTGTGTGTGTGTGTGTGAGAGAGAGAGAGTGAGTGAGTGAAATGGCAATTGCAACAGGTAAGTGTGGTTTGCAAGCAGAACAAACTTTATTTTCCAATGAGGTTATTTTCAAATGTCACTGAGTATCGTGAAGTCTGCATTGTGTTAGGGTTTGTAGAATCTTTCGGGATCAAGTGCCGTGTTCTACTGGAGAAAGTTTTCCTTCCACTGAGGATGTTCCACTGAGGATGTCTACTGGAGAAAGTTTTCCTTCCACTGAGGATGTTCTCCGCAGCTGAGAACGAAACGTCTGGAAGGAAAACTTTCTCCAGTAGAACACGGCACTTGATCCCGAAAGATTCTACAAACCCTAATGATGTTACCAGCCGTGAAAACCTGAAATCTGCATGTGTTGTTACGTAAACACCTAATAAAAATGAATTACAGCATTCAGGAACTTTCCTACTTACAGTATGCTTTCACATTCTCAAGGGAATAAATTAAAGAGATATTTCAGGAGTCAGATTGTGATATGCCACCATCGTTATGGCTGTGTGTACATTTCTGTTGCTGGAAGTCATGATCTTAGTCGATCTCTTAGCTGCAGTTGATCCCTCCAAATTTGTGTGGAATGAAGCATCCTTAAAATGTATGTCCTTGGAGTGAGGCAGGGGTGAGTGTGCCTTCTGCACAAATAATCTTGAATTATTATTCTTGAATCTCTGTGCAAGAAAAATCTTGGTGTAGAAGCAGATTGCATCTCATCTAGTAGTTCCAGACCGGACAGTGTGCTTGTGAGGCGTTTGTGTCGCATGCTGAACACAGGATGGGATTTTGTGTGATTACTTCATCCTTCGCTATCAAACCCCAAAGTTTGCAGGAAAAACTCTCATGTTTGAAAGTGATTGTGGAGATAATGGCTGTATTTGTGCTTTTTATTTTGCTTTGCAAACTTTCGTGAGCTTTTGTCACAGCGTCCCAATGAAAGAGTCCAAATTCAAGTAGCATCCTACCCTGTGGAAGACTGTCACTGCACTCTGTCTGATGGTGCTTTCCATGAGCGCTGTCAGGGCCGGCGTGTGGGAATAGGCTGACTAGGCGGCAGCCCTCAGGTGCCTCCTGGCCTGGGGGTGCCACGAGGAGCCCCATCTCCACACTCCCGGGCTGGTCCTGTCTTTGCCCAGCCTCCCCGAGACACGGGAGGCCTGGGCAAAGGGGGGGGGGGGGGTTCCAGTGACATCATCAGCGACGTCATCGGGGCGCACTCAAATATGATACTGGGGTGGGGGAGTGGCAGGGTGCTATTCAGCCTGGGGCGCAGAAGAGCCTAGCCCCGGGTGTGAGCACTGTGGCAAGATTCACATGTTTGAAAGTGAGCTTTTGTCGCAGTGTACCAATGAAAGAGTCCAATTCAAATAGCATCCTACCCTGTGGAGAACTGTCACTGCACTCTGCCTGGCAGTGCTCTACCTAAGCACTGTGGCAAGATGCCATAACGTTAAGCTGGTCCCTGGGTCATCTGCGGCTTTTTAGGTCTGTGGATGCTGCTTCTTAGGAGTCATCATGGCAGACACGATGTGTGAAGCAGTTGGAGGCCTGCTCTACTCTTCAGCTAGAACCTGTTTGCACAAATAAGTTAAAAACTCTCTAAGTTGCTTTTGCGTTTGTTTACAGCAGTAGTGTTTCAAAGGTATTCTAGGAATGCTGACTTTTGTCCTATAAAATGCAGTTTTAGATTTATGTACATACGTGTGTGTGTGTGTGTGTGTGTGTATGCACACACACACATGCACAGATACAAGTGATACCAGGGTTTTGGTGCAGAGGTCGGTAATGGCCAACCACTTCTGAACATCTCCTGCCTTGAAAACTTTACTAGGCGTTGCCATAAGGCAGTTGACATCACTCCCCCCCCCCATATATTTTATGGATGTGTGCATGTTGAAATCTTCATTTGACTGATCCTGAATGCAGCCTGCTGGGTTGCATGATCTTTTGTATTACCAAAGAGTAGAAGGTCCAAATCATTATGCCCAAATGGGGATGTTCAAATTCACTTGCTCCGTTCCTTGGATAACTGTGGGAATCCTGGAGCTAACACATGACAATGAGCACTGACCTCTGGGGATGCATGTTTTTATCAGACCTGATCCCACCTCAAAGAGTAGGCCATGCACGTCTAAGCGCACACAGGCATTTCAGTGACACTAGGCTCATAAAGCAGTTATGGTTCCTTTGGTCGCTCCCAATAGTCAGATTGTACGGTCATGGCTGTGAAATTCGATAGACTCTTTGCTGTGATCAATTAGCAGTGCAGACTCAAAGAGATTTATCACCCTTCTAAGTCTGTTGAGGCCAATCGGTTTAGACAGGTGTAACCCTACTTGGGACCGGTGTTTCCTTTAAGCTGAGTTAGGGTGAGCTGGCTCACAGTTGTTTAGCCTCCAGCTCACACCTTTTTGTCTTGGCTCAGGAGGGCTAGCCCCAGAGCACACTAATCGATGCAGTCTCTCACAACTTTACTGTCGGTAGCTCACCAAGCAGAATTTTTGCTCACAAGACTCTGCAGCTTAGAGGGAACATTGCTTGGGACCACACTGTAAACCTCATACAGAAAAAGGCCAGTGGGGGGGAGGGGGTCCACTCTGGAGGCAGTGCAGCACTGCGACACTGCAGCCCCCCTGCTTGCATTGCTTTTTTTATTTTAAAAATTGTCCTCCACTTTTCTCCTGCACTGTTTGGGCCAAAAACAGCTTTTCATAAAAATGAACAAACTCAACATACTTAAAGCCACGACGCAGTCTAAATCCATGGCCTCCAGAAAGCTCAGCCCTTCTGTAATGTTACCTGAGTTACGAGACTTATAGAAGGCAACATGCTTTATAGGCGGGAGTACATCACGAAGAGAAGGATGGCGAGGCCAGGTCCCCGATTATATACATCTCCCGGAACAGCCCTCTTACCTGGCCAGGTCCAATCCTGGCCAGTTAATTCCCGCCACAGATCTTCATAGGCAGAGGGTATTTACTGTCCTTACATCCGGTGACCTGCAGTCTCCCACTGGTCACCTCTGTGCGCACACGCACCGCGCTGTGTTGTGAATTCAGGGACCGAATTGCAAGACACAACACCTTCTCTTGCCAATACCCTTCTCGTATTTGGATCATGCAGTGTGCACATTTAAGAGGTCTGACTTTATGTACTTTTGGTGATTGTCTTCATTATCAGTTCAGAAAGCTTGTTCCATAGAACAAGGGCCGCAGAGAATGCCGCTGCCTGGGCTGAATCAGTCTTTGCTACCTGGATAGATGGAGGTGGCAGTGAAACCTGGGGTGATGACCAGAATGGCTGTGTGGGCTTCTATGGGCGAAGGTTCACAGGCTGCAAAGGGCTTTCAAAGGTGCCATCACCAAGTAAAATTGTACATGGAAGCAAACGGGGATGCCAGAGTCAAGAAGACTTCAGGCTCTAAGGTGCATGTCACAGTTATAGCTCCTGTGAACAGAGTGCTGCTGCATTATGCAGAGCTGAAGCTTCCACAGTGTGCCCACGGGCCACAGCTGGCCCTTCCGCTAGGCAACCTAGACAGTTGCCTAGGGCGCCAGCCCTTCTGGGGGTGCCAAAGTGTGACTCGGTGAAGTTATCAATGCAAGAGGGGGGCATCAGAAGTCAGCCTTGCCTAGGGGGCCAGACAGTCCAGGGCTGCCCTGCCATAGGCAGGCCCCCACTCAAAGCACATTAGAATAATAGAATCCTAGAGTTGGAAGGGACCTCCAGGGTCATCTAGTCCAACCCCCTGCACAATGCAGGAAACTCACAAATACCTCCCCCCTAAATTACAGTAGCTCCTGAGATAAAATAATATTTACGGGGACTTCCCCCCCTCCCTATTTCCCTCCCCAGTAGCTGCAGAATCTGTGATCAGCCAGGGAACACATTTTTCCTTTGAAGATTCATCAGTGTGCATTTCCCGTGATGCCAGGAAAATCATCCCCGACCCTGTATTGTGAAATACAAACAAAACAACAGCAACAAAGTCGCCCTACCAAATGAGCCCTTTGAGTGTTGAAAAGCGTCTTAAACAAATTGGGTCATGGAGAGCTATTTTGAAGGCATTAAATTCTATTAGTTTTTTGTTTCTATGTTACTGAAGACTCCAAGGGCATTCTTCTATATTACAAAAAGAACCAAAATAGTGGCCTCTTCAAAATAAGCCATTGCTAGAAAAGACTCTTTTTTTTTTAGTACACAAAGGATGAAAGTGTTGTCATTTTTTTTACAATAAAGGCACACACACACACATACAAATGGAAATCTGTTCCAATATAGGCCCAGCACCTTTCTTTCTTTTCCTTTCCTTTCCTTTCCTTTCCTTTCCTTTCCTTTCCTTTCCTTTCCTTTCCTTTCCTTTCCTTTCCTTTCCTTTCCTTTCCTTTCCTTTTTCCTTTCCTTTCCTTTCCTTTCCTTTCCTTTCCTTTCCTTTCCTTTCCTTTCCTTTTCCTTTCCTTTTCTTTTCTTTTCAGGGGGACACATAAAATGTTAGCTTTGACAGGACTCAGAGGCAATTCTGGTTTTGCGTGTGCTCAGAGTCATGGAGGTATATACCTGTGGGACTTTAAAATATTCTCCGGACTTCACAGACATTGCTGATACTGAGAGAGCAGGAAGGAGTGTTTTGTGGTCCACTTCTTTAATGTGTTATGTTGGTTTTAACTATAACACTATATATTGTTTTTCGGATGCACATTGTACATCGCCCAGAACCTGGTGTGAGCCCGGATGAGGCGATTGACAAAGAACAACCATTTGTGCATCAGACTCAGAGGATGGATCATAGCATGCATAAAAACTTAACTGTTGGTTTGAGTCTCGTTAGAACATTGAACTTTAGGTTTTGTTCTGGGGTAAGCAAACATGTAATTTAAGCCGTATGCATTCCTTTGAAGCCTTTCATTATATCATGTCAGTATTTATATTGTTATGTCCCATGCTGTCTTAAGAATGCTTCATTACCCATTGGCGCAGCTCATGTGCTCTTCATGGATAGTGGCCGTTTGACCCACTTCGCTGTGTCTGCATGGGGGAAAATGACTATACAAATGCAATTATATGTTGTTTTACTTGTAGCTGCCCCACCCAGTCGCCACTGTTGCTGCTGCCTCTTACTCAAGTTGTTAAGTAGCATCATTATATGTATATATTATTTTTACCATTTAAAGGGATACAGAATAAAAAGGGATAAAAGGGAAAATAAGGAGCATAAAGCATCAAAAACACATTTTAAAGACATCATATAATATCAAAATATAAAACATGACGAACATAAGAGAAGCCATGTTAGGGTCAGGCCACTGGCCCATCCAGTCCAACACTCTGTGTCACATAGTGGCCAAAAAACCAGGCGTCGGCTTTCTGAGTTGGAAAGATGGGGAACTGACACATCTCCCTTTCGTGGAGTGAACCAACGCCTTTGTTCTGGACATAAAAGGTGTTTTTATCACCTGCTGTCTACCCTCCCAGTTATGGGAAGAGTCCAAGACATGCTTGCAAGATTTTGAGGAGTTTAACTTTGGCTGGCGAGGAGTCCCGCTGGGGCTCCTTTTCGGTTTTGAAGAATCTCCCATGAAAAATCGCATAACAACGTCTACAAAGGCTTTTTGGAGTCATTAAGTTGACATAAGTTCACCTAACCCAACTTTCTATGGACTATAGACTACTGAATATCAGAACAATCGGTGTAAGGAAGTTTTAGATACTTGATAAGGTACAATTCTTGTCTTTCATTCCGGATCTAAAAGAATGTTTTTAAACTAAAGAAACAAAGATTTGGAACTATTTGCAAAGAAGTAAAGATGTGTTAAAGAGTCTGGGGGTGAAATCGTGGCTTTAGGACTTTAATAGGCGCTGTAAAACTAAAAAAAAAAAAAGATTTGTTTACCTTTGTGTCTTCTGCAAAAAATAATCCCCCATCATAACAAAGCCTCGGCTTGCAATTGGAAAACAGGAAGTGACGATTGAAATATCTCGAGAGTGGAAACCATTGAGAATGGGACTTCATTTCCAGAGAGTCAGGAAACAGCACTGGGAGAAGAGGGACACATCCTAGACCTCCAGGCCTACTCTAGCCCAAAAAATCATAGAGTTGGGGCCTGAAAAAGTTGCGGCTGCCATTTTGAATGCTTATAAAACTTTAAATATTAATATCTTGGCCCAGGAAGCTCTGAGGACGGCGATTTTGGGCTTGCTGAAGAGGGCATGTTCTAATCTATTGAACCCTGTTATCGGTTTGTAATTTGGTCAGGTCAACTTGGGGTCTATTATATGCTATGGGAAGAGAGACATTTGATGTCTGATCCAAAATACAAACTAAGAACGCATAGAAGAACTGGCTCAGTAGAGGGCAAAATGTCTAAGATTGCCCAAGAACAGCTGGATGCTATGGAGGCCAGATTAACAAAGGCAATGAAAGATTTGATAACTACAAGTGAGGAAAAGTTGACTAAAGAAATAACAAAAGAGATAACTAAGGAACTAACAAAAGAAATAAATTCCAGTGCTGAAGCTGTAAAGAAAGAGATCAAGAAAGAAATTGAAGATCTGAGGAAGGAGTCACAAGCAACAACACAGAAGATGCAGGAGGTGGAAAATAGAGTTACAAATCAAGATGTTACAATAAAGAAGATTCAAGAAAAAGTTCTACTACAAGACTGTAAGCTGATGGAGAACTTTCTACGTCTGAGGGGGGTGCCAGAAAACAATCAAGAGGACTTAAAGAAATATATCATGACTATTATTGCTGAATATTTGGTGAAGATCCAGAGAAGACTGAAGATCAATTCAGAGTTTGCCAGAAGGCGTAAATTGCCAAGAGACACAGTAATTATATTTACCACTAGAGATATAGTGGGAAGGATCTTGAGCCAACAATTTGCAAAAGAATTGGTGGTGAAGGAGAGCAGAGTCAGAATAATGAAGGAACTACCAAGGAAGGTCATCAGTGACAGAAGGCAATTTAAACTTTGACAGATAAATTAAGGGCAAAAGGTACAAGATATAGATGGATTTTACCAGCCGGACTTACTTTTGAGTATAAAGGGCTGAAGTATTCCATAATAGACATTCAAGGCATGGAAGGGTTTTTGATGGACAATAAGGATTTTGGGGACACAACTTAATTGAAGAATCATTATGGATTACAAATTAATTTCTTGGAATGTTAATGGCCTAAATTCGCCGCAGAAACGAAGAGCGACATTTCATTGGATTACAAAACAAAAATGTAATATAATTTGTCTACAAGAAGTACACATTAGACAATTGGATTACAAATTTTTACGCAATAAATTTTTAGGGGAAAAATTTGGTTCATTGGCTAAAGAAAAAAAAAAGAGGGAGTGATTTTTTACATAAAGAAGGAGCTGGAGCCAAAACTGATTTTTAAAGGTAATGAAGGTAGATATTTGGCAGTAGAAGTTTTGATGTACTCAGATAAATGGGACTGGATTTTAAAAACTTTACATTGGAGTGAAATGGATAGACTTACTGGAATCTTGAAAGACAGTGATGCAGAAAAATTTAAAGATGAAAGGAAGAAGTTTCAGGACTTTATTGAAAAGCAATGGAGAGTTAAGAGACATTTGGTGGTTTTTGAAAGTATAACCTGAAATTGGGGAAGCACCAACGGAGGTCAAAGAAAAGAGGTGGGGGAAGTGAGAAAAAAAAAAGAAAATGTGTAATGTATTGATAAGGATTGAAATATTGATTTTTTTCCTTTTTATTATTTGAAATACATTTCAATATATTGCAAAAATTTAATAAATTTGGTTAACACAAAAAACCAGTTGTCATCAGGAGGTCCACCAGTGGGGCCAGGACAATAGAAGCCCTCCCACTGTGCCAGACATAAGAACAGAAGAGAAGCCATGTTGGCCCATCCAGTCCAACACTCTGTGTCACACAGTGGCCAAAAAACCAGGTGTCATCAGGAGGTCCACCAGTGAGGCCAGGACACTAGAAGCCCTCCCACTGTGCCCCCCAAGCACCAAGAATACAGAGGATCACTTGCCCCAGATATAAGTACATAAGAGAAGCCGTATTGGATCAGGCCAATGGCCCATCTAGTCCAACATTCTGTGTCACACAGTGGCCAAAAACCCCAGGTGCCATCAGGAGGTCCACCAGTGGGGCCAGGACGCTAGAAGCCCTCCCACTGCCCCCCCCTCCCCCCAAGCACCCAGACTACAGAGCATCATTGCCCCAGATGGAGAGTTCCAACGATAAGCTGTGGCTAAAAACCACTGATGGATCTCTGCTCCATATGTTGATCAAATCTCTTCTTGAAGCTGTCTATGCTTGTAGCCGCCACTGCCTCCTGTGGCAGTGAAAAAATAGCATGACAAATCAGAATGTGATAAAGCAATCAATACTTCTACATAATGTATTTCCATTACTTCCTATCTATAGGGCTAAGTAAAAAAGCATATAAGCAAGAAACAAAAGAGAATAAATGAATTTTAAAAAACCATTTTTCTTATCTTTATATAACATTTATACTATGATATAATGACTGGTAAATATATAACTATAAACATTAATAAGAATAAACTACAGAAATGTAATTATATAATTTTGATTATTCATCAATATAAATCTCTTTAAATCTCCTCTGACAGATTTATATAATCTCTGCAGTTTGTCTGCTCTCCACTTATTCTTGAATTTGATGATCATTTTTTTATTTATATAGTTTGTCATTTTGGCCATAGAAGCTTAATTCTTCCATTTTGTGTTTGCAGTTCTCAAGATTTGGGCAAACGTCAGTTTTCCACCTGGTTGCAAAAAAGGGCAAATTGTTAAAAGGATGGTTTGAGGCTTAAAGTTGAGAGTTACTATTTAGGTGTCTCTGCATGGCCCTGAAGCTCAAAATGTCCTTGCATGGCCTCATGGCCTCCACCGTACCCATGAAAAGATGTTTTTTTTTAAAAAAATGTGTTACCTATTCAGTAAGGGTTTCATCTTCAATCTTGTTGCAGTGAGCAGTTTCTAGAATGCCTCTTGAACACAGAAAATGAAGAAGAAAGGCAATAATATTGTCTTGACTAGGGGGAAAAATTCTGGATGAATATTCCAGCCCTACATGGCCAACCTGTGAAACTTCCTAGGTCTGTTGTTTGTTCAGATGATTTCTATTTTGTGAATCTTGTATTAGTTCCTGCACATGATGGATCCCACCAATTTTGCAGGCAGTGTCTTAATCTAAAGCAGGGGGGGGGGGTCAAACATGCAGTTTGGGGTCTGCATCAGGCTTCTAGAGGGCTCCTACCAGGCCCCCAAGCAACTGGCTGTCATCTGCTTCCTTCTCCCTCTCTCTTGCTTCCTTCTGCATCACAGCTTGCTTTGCAAGGCTTGCTCAATTGCTCAGGAGCTACAGAGCAAAATCTCTGTTTTCTCCATTGGCTGAGGCCCCTCCCCACCCCCAGTCCCCTGGGGAAGGAAGGAAAGAGCCAGAGCTTCCTTTGATCCCATGGTAGAAATACAAAGAAAGCATCCTTAAGACCAATGAGCACTAACATTTTAAGCATATTTTAAGTTTTTTGAAATATATATTTGTGTTTGTCTGTGTTCTTTATAAAATTTATATCTCTGCTACCTAATCTAAATAGGTACTCAAGTGGCCCGACCCGACATGGCCCCTCAAGGTCTCATTGATGTCAGATCCGGCCCTTATAACAAATGAGTTTGACACCCCTGATCTAAAGGCTGCATCTGACTGCACAGATGCAAGTAGCGAGTAATTCTGTACTTTTCAAGGTTATTTTAACGACCTTATCATCACCGTGGGAGGATAAATGTCTTCTTCTTTGCCTGAAAGGATGCTGTTCACCGACTCTGCAACCATCAATTTGACCATGAACTGCCACAGAGAGTTACAAACGTAACTTGCTCACCAAGGAATAATCAGGCCATGATCAGATGAGCGTAAGAATATAAGAGAAGCCACGTTGGATCAAGTCCAACAATCTGTGTCACACAGTTCCCCCCCCCCCAAAAAAAGGTGCCATTAGGAGGTCCCTCAGTGGGCCCAGGACACTAGAAGCCCTCCCACTATCCCTCCCTCCCAAGTACCAAGAATACAGAGCATCACTGCACCAGTTATAAGAACATAAGAGAAGCCATGTTGGATCAGGCCAATGGCCCATCCAGTCCAACACTCTGTGTCACACAGTGGCCAAATAACCCTGGTGCCATCAGGAGGTCCATCAGTGGGGCCAGGACACTAGAAGCCCTCCCACTGTGCCCCCCCCAAGCACCAAGAATACAGAGCATCATTTGCCCCAGATATAAGAACATAAGAGAAGCCATGTTGGATCAGGTCAGTGGTCCATTCAATCCAACACTCTGTGTCTCACAGTGGCAAAAAAACCCCAGGTGCCATCAGGAGGTCCATCAGAGGGCCAGAACTCCAGAAGCCCTCCCACTCTTGCCCCCCCCAGACTGCCCCAGACAGAGAGTTCCAACAATATGCTGTGGCTAATAGCGACTGATGGACCTCTGCTCCTGGGGACGGTGGCTATTGCACAGGGGCAAGAAAGCTTGATGTGGTATTACCATTTTGGGACCAGAAAGTCCTATGAAGCTCCAAGATGCTCTGTTCCTAGCAACATGATAGGGGTATATAATTGTGTTTTGAACTGAATTTGAATTTGCAAACTACAAATGTGTCAGTCAGTTTTATCTTATAAGGTAATTCTGTATATTCCTGCCTGGAGTGATATGATACTGTGAGAATAGATGGCTGCATTTTTTGCTGTGAAAACGTAGGGGTGCTTCAAAAAAAAATCCCCCGATAACAACTCTTTTTAAAATCAAAGCTTCTATCAAAATTCAGTGTCAGTGAGTTCAGAGACTGTTCCCCCTGTATCTTATTTGAATGTTCTCTTCTCAGTGTGCTTCGTACTTGAAGGTGTCCTGCAGAATCTCCAGTTTCTATTTTACTTCAAATATCGTTGCATTGCAAAAAAGGTATTTCCAGAGACGGGGGAAACATTTCAGTATTCGAGGCATCATGAATAGTTTCCCCCTTTTGGCTAAGATGTTCCAACATTCTCTCTCATGCGTGATCATTTTGAAAACATTTAGGTAGAAACACCCCCCCACCACCACCAGACGATGTGCTGGAACAGTGATCTAAAGTTGTATTGTCATTTTTGTTGGCTTCTTCTGTACAAATTAGTACTTGTGAAATAAAAAGCTAGTGCAAGTTCCTTTACTGCCTTAAATGCTGGTGGTTGTTCTCTGGACTTCAGGAAACTCTGTTGTTCAAACACACCGTAAGGACATAAGAGAAGCCATGTTGGATCAGGCCAATGGCCCAGCCAGTCCAACACTCTATGACACACAGTGGCCAATATATGTGTGTGTGTGTACACACACACACACACATATATATACTGTGGCTAATACCCACTGATGGACCTCCATATTTTTATCCAATCCCCTCTTAAAGCTGGCTATGCTTGTAGCTGCCACCACCTCCTGTGGCAGTGAATTCCACATGTTAATCACCCTTTGGGTGAAGAAGTACTTCCTTTTATCCGTTTTAACCTGTCTGCTCAGCAATTTCATCTAATGCCCACGAGTTCTTGTATTGTGAGAAAGGGAGAAAAGTACCTCTTTCTCTACTTTCTCCATCCCATGCATTATCTTGTAAACCTTTATCATGTCACCCCGCAGTCGACATTTCTCCAAGCTAAAGAGCCCCAAGCGTTTCAACCTTTCTTCATAGGGAAAGTGCTCCAGCCCTTTAATCATTCTAGTTGCCCTTTTCTGCACTTTTTCCAGTGCTATAATATCCTTTTTGAGGTGCAGCGACCAGAACTGCACACAGTATTCCAAATGAGACCGCACCATCGATTTATACAGGGGCATTATGATACTGGCTGATTTGTTTTCAATTCCCTTCCTAATCATTCCCAGCATGACGTTGGCCTTTTTTATTGCAATCGCACACTGTCTTGACATTTTCAGTGAGTTCTCTACCACGATAACGACCACCATTTATATACCTTGAGGCTTGAGGAAGTGTGTTTCAATGTATCTGAAGAAGTGTGTGTGCACACAAAACCTTGATGCTTGCGGGTCAGCAGGGCTGTTCTGCCTCATCAGACCTAGCAGCTTCATCAGAAAACCCATCAGCTGTAAATCTGACTCCACCAGCTTGGACATTATCAAACTCATTGCCCGGCTCCCCTGAAAATATAGATTTAAATGACCACAGCATAGCTGTAAAGGTATGATAGCTGTATCAACCACCTGCTGTCGTGAATGGTTTTCTGAGCCTATCTTGTTTCCACTCTATCCTTTTAATTTTTTAAAAAAATATGTTAATTTTTAAAGGAAACATAAGGGGGGGAAACCCGCTCTATCCATACACAACCACTACGGACGTGTTTCTGTTTCTAACATCTTTTTATCCCAGTCTTTGCCCCCTTTCCCCCATGTCTGCCTGTCAACTTTTTTCATGCATCTGGAAGAGAAAATGTGTCACACAATCTGATGCAGCTATAAATCTCTTTCTTTTAAAGGGCCTATGGATTTTTCTTGTGCAAACCCACAACTTTTCCTCTGAAGTTTTTCTGTAGATAAATAAATGTCACCATGACCATTGACAGATGAATGGAGCTTTTGCTCCCCTGCCCCCATTTTAATTTTTGTCAAATTATTCACCTCTGTGGAGGCTCAGTGGTTTCTCTAGGTGTATTTTGTTGTGTGTTTGTTGACACATGTTTGCTTTTCAGAAATATAGAGTGTGAGATCCAGAGTGCCGTGTGGCACTCACTTGCGTTATTTTATTTTATTTTTGGTTGCTTCTTTTGTCCTGTGGCAGCCCCTGCTGTCTTCTGGCCGTCCTCTCTGGAGGGTCAGTGGAGTCTGATAGGAGAGGCTGCAGCCGGGGAGGGGGGGGGAGGGCGGTGGGCGCAGTGCCTTCTGTTTGCACAGGGGGTCTTGGGATGTAGCCCAAGACCCCAGTCTGGACCCAGTGGGATGGGGGGAAAGAGAGCTTTGCTTGTGGGTTGCTTTGTAGGAGTTTATTGCTGCTCACAAGACCAGTTTAGGGACCGTCTCTCCCCACATGTTCCCCAGAGAGTACTTAGATCTGGTTCTCAAAATCTGCTAGTAATCCCCGGGCCAAAGGAAGCCCATCTGAAGTCAACCAGGGATAGAGCCTTTTCAATTTCAGCCCCCTGCTGGTGGAAGCAGCTACCGGAAGAGGTGAGGGCCTTGCAGAACCTTGGGCAGTTCCGCAGGCCCTGTAAGACGGTCCTCTTCCAGTTGTCATATAACTGACTGGTGCCTAAAAACTGCGAAGGAAGGTTGTAGAATAGCACCACACTGTTAGATCATTTTTTGTTTTATTGTTTTAATTTATTGTTTCTAAATTATTTAATGTATTTTAATATTTATTAATCTTATTGTTAGAATTTCATGTTGCAAGCCGCCCTGAGCCCGCCTCGGTGGGGAGGGCGGGATATAAATAGAATAAATAAATAAATAAATAAACTGCTGCTAACTTTGGGAAGGAAGGTATATTGCCTCATTTGAAAAATACACACACAACGCCCCCCCGCCCCCTGCAAGCCAAGCTTTGTCCATGTGCAAAGTGCTCTCCTGGTGTACATATCTGTTCTTTAGACCCCAAGCTATGTTTTTAACCACTGAGCTCCCATTTTAGCCTGCACTGTGCTTTACACCTTTACCTTCTAGCATTCCAATACAGTCAGGGCTCTTTTTTTTTTTTTTGCAGCAAGAACTCCTTTGCATATTAGGCCACACACCCCTGATGTAGTCAAGTCCAGGGCCTACTGGAAGCTCTTGGAGGTGTGTGGCTTCAGGGGTGTGTGGCCTAATAAGCAAAGGAGTTCCTGCTACAAAAAAAGCCCTGAATACAATATCTACCCTGTTTCCCTGAAAATAAGACCTACCCAAAAAATAAGCCCTAGCAAGATTTCTATGCATTTGTTAAATATAAGCCCTACCCCGATAATAAGACCTAGTGATGGGTGTCGCAAAAAATTCAGGATGGAATTCCGGGTCTGGAGAGTTATGACAGTGTTCCAGAAGATGACTTAACTGTATTTGAATAAATGTAGATTGTTGTATCATACTTAATTAAAAAAAAGACATCCCCTGAAAATAAGCCCTAGTGTGTCTTCTTGAGAAAAAACAAATATAAGGCAGTGTCTTATTTTTGGGGAAACACGGTATCTCTCATTATTGGTGGTACCCAAGCATTGAAAAGCCTATATGGCAAAATGGCAGGCTCTTCCTTCTGCAGTCCTTGATGGAACATTCCAGAAGATTCCTTGGATCAAAGACTACGTATCTGTGGATCTAATGAGATTGGATCAGTTGAGCATGTCCTATCACACTGTAATATGTACGTGGATATCCGTGTGACGTTCATAGCCCCTCTGCTTCAATCTTACCCTGGACATTCAGATAAAGAAATCACAAGAGAGTCTTCTGAAAGGGACTAACCCTCAAACAACTGTTAACTATGTGGAGTTTTTCACAGCTGCTTTTAGAATGTGCCAGAGATCCACAGCAACAAGTTTTGCTTTATTTCAGGGTGGAATCGATTTTTTTTTATCTAGTTTTATATTATTTTCTTCAACTGATACATCTTTGTTTTATTCTGAACTATGATTGTAATAAATATCTTGATTCTTCAATACAGTACATCAAATCTGGCCCCAAAGATTTGACCCATGTGACACATTGGTCCCTTTTTTGAATAATGTGGAGCTCAGGGGCCTGCCTGCCTTTAAAAACATCAGGACATAAGAGAAGCCATGTTGGATCAGGCCAGTGGCCCATCCAGTTCTACACTCTGTGTCACATAAGAACATAAGAGAAGCCGTGTTGGATCAGGCCAATGGCCCCTCCAGTCCAACATTCTGTGTCATAAGAACATAAGAGAAGCCATGTTGGATCAGGCCAATGGCCCCTCCAGTCCAACATTCTGTGTCATAAGAACATAAGAGAAGCCATGTTGGATCAGGCCAGTGGCCCATCCAGTCCAACACTCTGTGTCACATAAGAACATAAGAGAAGCCATGTTGGATCAGGCCAATGGCCCCTCCAGTCCGACATTCTGTGTCACATAAGAACATAAGAGAAGCCATGTTGGATCAGGCCAATGGCCCCTCCAGTCCAACACTCTGTGTCATAAGAATGTAAGAGAAGCCATGTTGGATCAGGCCAATGGCCCCTCCAGTCCAACATTCTGTGTCATAAGAACATAAGAGAAGCCATGTTCGATCAGGCCAATGGCCCCTCCAGTCCAACACTCTGTGTCACATAAGAACATAAGAGAAGCCATGTTCGATCAGGCCAATGGCCCCTCCAGTCCAACACTCTGTGTCACATAACATAAGAGAAGCCCTGTTGGATCAGGCCAATGGCCCATCCAGTCCAACACTCTGTGTCACATAAGAACAGAAGAGAAGCCATGTTGGATCAGGCCAATGGCCCATCCAGTCCTACATTCTGTGTCACATAAGAACATAACAGAAGCCCTGTTGGATCAGGCCAATGGCCCATGCAGTCCAACACTCTGTGTCACATAAGAACATAAGAGAAGCCCTGTTGGATCAGGCCAATGGCCCATCCAGTTCTACACTCTGTGTCACATAAGAACATAAGAGAAGCCATGTTGGATCAGGCCAATGGCCCCTCCAGTCCAACATTCTGTGTCATAAGAACATAAGAGAAGCCATGTTGGATCAGGCCAGTGGCCCATCCAGTCCAACACTCTGTGTCACATAAGAACATAAGAGAAGCCATGTTGGATCAGGCCAATGGCCCCTCCAGTCCAACATTCTGTGTCATAATAACATAAGAGAAGCCATGTTGGATCAGGCCAACGGCCCCTCCAGTCCAACACTCTGTGTCACATAAGAACATAAGAGAAGCCATGTTGGATCAGGCCAATGGCCCCTCCAGTCCAACATTCTGTGTCATAAGAACATAAGAGAAGCCATGTTCGATCAGGCCAATGGCCCCTCCAGTCCTACACTCTGTGTCACATAACATAAGAGAAGCCCTGTTGGATCAGGCCAATGGCCCATCCAGTCCAACACTCTGTGTCACATAAGAACAGAAGAGAAGCCATGTTGGATCAGGCCAATGGCCCATCCAGTCCTACATTCTGTGTCACATAAGAACATAACAGAAGCCCTGTTGGATCAGGCCAATGGCCCATGCAGTCCAACACTCTGTGTCACATAAGAACATAAGAGAAGCCATGTTGGATCAGGCCAATGGCCCATCCAGTCCAACACTCTGTCACATAGTGGACAAAAAAACCCAGGTGCAATCAGGATGTCCATCAGTGGGGCCAGGATGCTAGAAGCCCTCCCACTGTGCCCCCCCCCCAAGCACAAGAATACAGAGCATCACTGCTCCAGACAGAGAGTTCTAACGATAAGCTGTGGCTAAGAGCCACTGATGGACCTCTGCTCCAGATGCTGATCCATTCCCCTCTTGAAGCTGTCTCTGCTTGTAGCCGCCACCACCTCCTGTGGCAGTGAATTCCACGTGTTAATCACCCTTTGGGTTAAGAAATACTTCCTTTTATCCGTTCTAACCCGGTTGCTCAGCAATCTCACTGAATGCCCACGAGTTCTTGTATTGTGAGAAATGGGAGAAAGTACTTATTTTTTGTATTCGTTTATTTATATTCCACCCATTCCCCATAGGGGCTCAGAGTGGAGCACAACATGAATAATAAAATCACAATAAAATCAATGGAACAATAAAACAGCATAACAGTAAAAACCGATTACAATGTTCCGTCCAACGGAATAGTTCAGCAGGACCAAGGTGCTGCTTCTTTCCCTACCTTCTCCATCCCATGCAGAATCTTCTGAACCTTGCCTTCAGCTGCTCCCTTTTGGGTCATGCCCCTTTGGTCCTGCTTGGGCTTACAGAACCGAAGGACTGGAGCGGAGGCGTGCTGCAGCCCCCGGTTCCTCCTCCTCCTCTCTTGTTGCACACGCACTCAGTCAATCCTCTTTCCACTTCCTGCAAGAGCCCCCTTCTGCTTCCCGTTGCCCTGGCTGGGCTCAACTGCCAGCGGCTGTAGGCTGTGGCTGAATCGGGGCCAGACCGCGTGGCTGCTGCATTCCTCCTCCTGCTGTAGGGTTGCCAATCCCAAGGCGGGGGCAGGGGATACCCAGTTTTGGAGTCCTTCCCCTGCTTCAGGGTCAACAGAAAGTGGGTAGGGGGGGAGAGAGGGGAATGCCTGCTGGGCACTCAATTATTCCCTATGGAGACCGATTCCCATAGGGTATAATGGAGAATTGATCCACAGGTATCTGGGGCTCTGTGGGGCTGTTTATTTCGAGGTAGAGGCACCAAATTTTCAGCATAGCATCCAGTGCCTCTCCCCAAAATACCCTCCACGTTTCAAAAGGGGTGGACCAGGGAGTCCAGTTCTATGAGCTCCAGAAGAAGGTGCCCCTATCCTTCATTCTTTCCAATGGAGGGAAGGCATTTAAAAGGTATCTGGTCCCTTTAAATGTGATGGCCAGAACTCTCTTTGGAGTCCAGTTACGTTTGTCACAACCTTGCTCCTGGCTCCGCCTCCAAAGTCCCTAGTTCAGGGGTGTCAACCTCATTCGTTATGAGGGCCAAATCTGACATAAATGAGACCTTGTCAGGCCGGGCCATGTATGTACCTATTTAAGATTAGGTAGCAGAGATAGAAAGAGTCCTGTGCCACAGAGTGGTAAAGCTGCTGTACTGCAGTCGGAGCCCTCTGCTCACGACCTTGAGTTCGATCCCAACGGAAGCTGGTTCAGGTAGCCAGCTCCAGGTTGACTCAACCTTCCATCCTTCTGAGGTCGGTCAAATGAGTACCCAGCTTGCTGGGGGAGAAAGTGTAGAGGACTGGGGAAAGCAATGGCAAACCACCCCGTAAAAAGTCTGCTGTGAAAACATGAAAGCAATGTCACCCCAGAGTCGGAAATGACTGATGCTTGCACAGGGGACTACCTTTACCTTTAGCAGAGATAGAAACTTTATGAAGGACACAGACAAACACAATTAATTTTTTTTCCTAAAACATGCTTAAAACATTAGCACTCATTGGTCTGAAAGATGCTTTCTTTGTATTTCTCCCATGGGATCCAGGGAACTGGGCAAAGGAAGCTCTGGCTCTTTCCTTCCTTCCCCAGGGAATGGGGGGCGACAGGAGGAGCCTCAGCCAATAGAAGGAAGAGAGGCTTTGCTCTGTAAGTCCTGTGCAATTGAGCAAGCCTGGCAAAGCAAGCAGAAGGGAGCAAGAGAGAGGGAGAAGGAAGCAGCCAGTTGCTCAGGGGCCTGATAGGAGCCCTCTGGGGGCCTGATTCAGCGCCCGGACCACAAGTTTGACACCTTTGCCCTAGATATTCATTGAATTGAACATATTGAACATATGAAGCTGCCTTATACTGAATCAGACCTTTGGTCCATCAAAGTCAGTATTGTCTTCTCAGACTGGCAGCGGCTCTCCAGGGTCTCAGGCTGAGGTTTTTCACACCTACTTGTCTGGGCCCTTTTTTGGAGATGCCAGGGATTGAACCTGGGACCTTCTGCTTCCCAAGCAGATGCTCTACCACTGAGCCACCATCCCTCCCCTAACCTGACCTGAATTGGACCTGACCAGCCTACTGCTGCTGCCGCTGCTGTCCTGAGCTTCTCTGTTGCTGGCACTGTGAGTTCCCGGGGGGCGGGCGGGGATGGTGTCCTGTGACGTCTGGGGCCAGCTCTGGCAGTGGGGGTGGCCCTGCTCCCAGATGTGTGATTACTACAAAATATAAGACGATTCCCAGTGCAGAAATGTTAACTTTAAAAATGAGTACAAAGCAGAGACAACCTGTTCAGGAAGAAGACAAATTCCCTCGGGTTCCCAGCGTGGACAGCTGAAACTAATTTTCTTGAGCGCATTTCACTGGCTGGATATTTCCCAATAGAATTCTCTCCCAGTTTGTCATCTTGAGAATGTCACTCTTAAGCCTTCAAAATAATCTTCCTGGAGATTGCCCACATTACGTCTTTAGCTGTATGAGCACATTAGCAAAGAAAGAGAGAGAGAGAAACCCCAAAGATAATTCATGAGGCCTTTTTGCAGCAAATATCGGCCATGGAAAATACCACATGTTCTTTTGTAGGTGACAGAACTTGCTGCTTTTGGAAATTCATACAGGCCATAAAAATGCTGCTTTATAAGGCAGACTTTTTCACACTTGGTGGTCTTGCCCAGTGATCACTGTGTTTTGGAAACAGATTGTTAGAAGAAGAAGAATTGCAGATTTATACCCTTCCTTTCTCTCTGAATCAGAGATTCAGAGCAGCTCACAATCTCCTCTGTCTTCTCCCCCCACAACAGACACCCTGTGAGGTGGGTGGGGCTGAGAGGGCTCTCTCAGCAGCTGCCCTTTCAAGGACAACTCCTACAAGAGCTATGACTAACCCAAGGCCATTCCAGCAGCTGCAAGTGGAGGAGTGGGGAATCAAACCCGGTTCTCCCGGATAAGAATCCATGCATTTAACTACTACACCAAACTGACTCTCATGTTAGAGAAATGTTTAAAATCACAGGGGTTCTTGTCCCACTTTCTCCAACTTTGATTCTTCTTAATCTTTGGGCATCTAAGTTTATCCAGAAACCGGATAGAGAGCTAATGATGGTATTATTAACTGCAGCTAAAGCTGTTATTGCACATGGAAAGATGAGCATTCGCCCTCTATAAGGGCTTGGTGCAGCAAAGTCTTATATTAGACAAGATCACTGATGAGATAAATCATCACTCTAATATGTCATCATGTAGATCCATAATGGATAAGTCGTCTCCCTTTTTAAAAATTAACTTTGTTGACTATCTTTATCATCATTTGTTTGAACTGGACTTTTGCATCCATTACTGTATATGTGTGGATTGTAGTATTTCCTACCGTGTCATTTTAATGTTTCGCTATTTTCTGTAACCTTTTGCATTGTCAATAAAAAAAATTACTTATCTCAAAAAAATGCTGCTTTAAAAGCTGAGCCTAGTAAGACCATGTAGGGTGCAGTCACACTCACCATTAAATCCATCTGCAATGCGCCTCTATTATAATCCGCACAACCAATTTCCCGATCAGACAACAACCAGGCTCCCGTTCTATCCCATGTGGGTCCTGTCGCTGGTTGGTCAGAATGCTCTACCGGACCTCGTTTCATGAGACATCAATCTGCATTAGCGCAGACACGGTGATGCCCGCTATCTGCACTAACGAGCAGATCCAGCGTCTCCTCACTTCTCCACGAGAGACCTCGCAAACCCACCATGACCTCGTTCTTGAGGGCAGGGATACGCATCGCTTTTAAATGGGTTGGATCACTAACAGTTTTGCTAGTCCGTTGGCACTACTTTTCCAGCACGAGCACTATGCGTACAGAAAAAAACCCAGGAATTCAAATCAGTTCACATCTAGTTCACATCTAGTTTCAAAAGTGAGTTTTGTTTCCAGACATAGGGGCGGGTAAACGATTTATCGAGCCAACATTCGCTCACTCATTCACTGGCGCAGTGATATCACTTGCAGGGGGCTTTGGACGAGAAGCGGTGGTGCACTTCCGACGAGTCGCCAATGATGGAGCGTTCAAACAGAGAAATTCCACTCAGGAACCATCAGAAGAATTTTGTTCCGGATTTAAAGCAGTATCAAATTAGTCCACGCCCCAGTTGTCTCAACGCGGGACTCGAACGAGCTAACCACCATTCGCAGATGCTGACATTTGGACAACCACTTAAAATCCAACATGCTTCTGGACTCCACTCATGCCCATAGCGGGATTTTCTGAACATCTGACCTCACCCTTCTTCTCTTCTCTAAGAGAAAAGTCATTGCTCTTAATGCTGTCACATCAGCTCAGAGCAGCTTCAGCTGGGAATGGGTCCTTATAGCCCTAGGCAGGGCTGGGTCTGAACTCTCTGGCACCCTAGGCAGCAAAGAGAGAGAGAGAGAAACCCCAAAGATAATTCATGAGGGCTGGGTCTAGACTGTCTGGCACCTCTTCTGGCGCCCGCCCCCCTGCACTGATAATGTCACCTGGAGTCACATGGGGGTGCCTAATTCAGCACCCCCAATCGCCTAGTTTGCTTAGCAGTAGGGCCGACCCTGGTCCTAGGCTCTGGGAAATGTCCCCGTTGAACTCAGGAGTCTCTTCCACGTTCATAAGACTCTAGAACATTTTCTTCTGCTTTATGTTTGGCCTGGGCTTTTTTTGGGGGGGGGTAGAAAAAGCCCAGCAGGAACTGCTTTCCATATTAGGCCACACCCCCTGACATCACAGGGCTTTTTTGTAGAAAAGGCCCAGCAGGAACTCATTTGCATGTTAGTTGACACACCCCTGGTGCCAAAGCAGCCGGAACTGTGTTCTTGTGCATTCCTGCTCAAAAAAAGCCCTGCTTTTGGCTAATTTCGTTGGTGAACTGTTGAAAAAAAAAGGTTATTTCAAGAATTCTGAACCGGCTTGCATTCTTTTCTCTCACCGCTGCGTAAGAACGGCAGTACGAGGACTAGGGTGGGTTGGCAACGCATTGACAAGGCAACTGTTTCTCGTGCCTGGATTCACGATCTGCCTTTTTGAAGGGTCATATTGTCTTCATGCAGTTCCTGCCCCTGGGATTCTGACTTGGAAATTCCTAGCTTTGTGTTTACACATTAGTAAACCCAGGCGAGGGGGCCAGGAGCAGAAAAAGAAGCGATTTCTGTGCATGTGAGGGAACCCCCAAGGTTTGCTGCCGTTTCCCTAACATTTAAAACACAAAAAGAACAAAACAGCGACGAGAGGTTAAACCCTCTGAAACTGGAGTGATGGTGCATGTACCTGTTGCATACCTCTCAACCTTTTTTTTTTTTAAAGGTGACCAAGATCTTGTGAAATCACAATCAGCATTAAGGGGTTGTAGGTGAGAAGTTTTGAGCTAGGGATGCTGCCTGAAAAGGAATGTCCTGCCACCTACAGCTTGTATGCGAGAGAAGTCGTCTGGAAGAGACTGCAGGTTATTAGCCAAGCATTGAACTGATTTGAGCTGCAAGCTGTAGGTGCCGAATGTTACCTCTTTAAGGCCTGCCTTGTTTCTGGATACCAGCCTGGATTTGCCTGGCCTCCTTGGAGTACAAGGAATTTAGTGGATCCACCCTCCAAAGCATGCCTTTTCTCCAAGGGAACTGATCTCTGTAGTCTGGAGATGACAATGAAACAGTCACCTCCAGTCTAGACTACTGCAACTTGCTCTATGCTGGCCTACCCTTGAGGCTGACCCAGCAGCTTCAGGTGATCCGGAATGCAGTGGCACAAGTCTTGACTGGAACGCCACGGATGGCAGCTGTTCAGCCTGTGCTGCACCAGCTGCACTGCCTTCTTGTTGGGTATTGAGTCAGGCTCAAGGTCGTGGGATGGACCTTCAAGGCCTCAGACAGTTTGGGACCGATGTATCTGCGGGGCCGACTCCTCTGGTACGTCCCTGGGAGAGCGTTACTCTACACCAGGGGTGGCCAAACTTGCTTAATGTTAGAGCCACATAGAATGAATGTCTGATGTTCGAGAGCCACAAAACGAAGGAAGGAAGGAAATAAATGGGAAGGGAAGAGGAAGAGAGGTGAAAAGAAAGCAACTTTAACTTTAGATGCAGATGGAAAAGCAGTTGGTCCTCTTTCTCAAATGTGACAACTTGGCAATAGTATCCATGCTACAGTCACCTCGAGACTGGATTACTGTAATGTTCCCTACATAGGCTCTCCTTGGCCACTGGCGGGGGGATGGAGGGGAAGGGTTGCCAGATCCAGGTTGGGGATGGAGCCGGGGGGGGGGCAGGGACCTCAGTGGGGTGCAATGCCCCAGAGCCCTCCCTCAAAAGCAGCCGCTCTTCTCTTCAGGGGAGCTGATCTCTGCAGTCTGGAGATGAGCTGTAATCCCAGGGGGATCCCCCGGCTGGCACCCCTACTTTGGGCCCATGTTTGAACAACATCACGCACTCCAGTCCTTGCAGGAAGCACGCAGATGAAGCAGAAGCTGCTGTTGTGGAGGGATACAAATGCAAAGGCCGCAGAAGCAAGAACCCTCCCCCCCTTCCAAGGACATGCACTGTGCATGTTAATAATGAGCTGGGAGAAGGAGTCGCCCTTCAAACCACTGGCTTTTTCTTTTTTTAATCCCACGCCTTGCAGTTTTATATCTCTGGCTTCCAGGCCTCAGATTCAGCGGGAGCTCACAGGAGCACAGCTCCTGCACCTTTCAGAGAGTTCCGCCTCCTCCTTCGGAGAGTTCCACCTCCTTGTCTATTGAAGAGTAGGTGCAGCTGCATAACAATTCCTGGATGAGCTCCATCACCTATTTTTCTTCAAAACGACTTCTGCTGGCTTCTAATTTCAAAACTGCTCTGTATGCCTCTGAGGTGCTTTCTCTATTTGCGTTTGTGTTCCGATGCAAATTTGCTCACAGCCACGCTGCAACAGGGGCATGTTTTAAAGTCTGTCCTCTGGAAAGATGTTTCCTGTGAGGACTGCTGGCATATGCAAGATGACAAGAACGTGTGTTGATTGAAGCTGCTACCTGGGAATAAATATGCTGCAGGAGGAGGAGGCGATCTGAAGACGTCTGAGCCTCACTTCCTAACATCTCTGTCAGTGGCTCCGGTTCCAGCAGGGGAGGGGTGGGGGGGCATGGCAGAAGGGCTGCGACAAGACTGCTGGGAGCAGCTTGAATCGGCGCCAGGAAAACAAATAGAAACAAGCGGAGCTAGAGAGGGTGAGAAGGAGAGAGCAAAAGGAAGTGGCCAAGCAGTGAAGATTAGGAGATGGGCCAGGGAGGGATGGGGGGGGGGGAGGGGGGAAGGAGAGGACAAGGAGGAGAACGAGGGGCACGTGGGCAACGTAGAGTGGCAAGAAGGAAGGGGGGGAGGTGGAGGGAGGAAGAGGCTGCTCCTCAGTAGGGATGAAGAAGAAGCCAGCATAGGAAAAGTGCCCAAGTACTGTGGGGAGGGTTGCCGAGTCCAATTCAAGAACTATCTGGAGGCTTTGAGGGTGGAGGCAGGAGACTTTGGGGGTGGAGCCAGGAGACATTGAGGGTGGAGCCAGGATACTTCGGGGGTGGAGCCAGTAGACATTGCGGGTGGAGCCAGGAGACTTTGAGGGTGGAGCCAGGAGACATTGGGGATGGAGCCAGGAGACTGGGGTGGAGTCAGGAGCAAGGTTGTGACACACAGAATTGAACTCCAAAGGGAGTTCCGGCCATCACATTTCAAGGGACCGCACACCTTTTAAATGCCTTCCCTCCGTTGGAAATGATGAAGGATTGGAGCACCTTCTTTGGGGGCTCATAGACCCCCCTGCTCCAATCCTTTTGAAACTTTTAAGACTGGTGTGATGTGTTCTCATCTGGAGGCTGAGATTAGCTGATGGGCTGCTGTATTTTGGACCAGTTGGAGGGACTGGACTAATATCTCTGCTGTGCCTCCAACCCCAGGAGTATGGGGTGGAGCTTTCTAAAGCTACTCAAGACTCTTTGATTAAGGCTTAGAAGGAAGCTGGAGTCAACAAATTCTTCAATTTGTACCAGTTTGCAGTTTGAGCCACTGACTACCAGCTTTGTGTGGCTTTGCTCATTGTACCGGATTCCTCGTCTGATGAAGTGTGCTTAGAGAGTACACGAACACTTACGTTCTGAATGAAACTAAGTTGGTCTTAAAGGTGCAACTTGACTCCTATTCTGTTCTACTACTTCAGACCAACACGGCTGACGACTTGGATCTAGCACCCAAGCTGTGAGTCAAAAGGTTCACATTTTTCTTTTTGTTGCTGTTGCCCTTTCTTCTTGTCTGTTTCTCCTTCCTTCCAAGGCCACAGTTAGAAGGGGGACTCTGCTAGCTTTGGAAAGCTCCACACCAGGCTCACTGTTAGGAGAGAGGTGGAGACTCATGATGTGGAAAGGCACAGGGAAGGATGTCTGTTGCATTAAGGCCCCTTAGATTTCACCATGCCCAACTAACAAAGGTCGAATAGAGATGCTTTGTGATCCTGCCAGGGTTATTTTGGCAAGACAATATCAGGTTATCTGTTTCTGCGTGGTTACACAAAGTGTGTGAGTTTGTGTTATGGAAAAGATTGAAGAATCTATTTTATCAAAATAGAATTATTCCTTTGATTTTCTTTTCCTTTTTTTTGCTACATGGTTCCCTTTCCTGGATTATTTGGTTTCAAAGAAGAGTTTGCTTTGATTCTAGATGCTATTCACATAGTATACTAAAAGGTTGCTTATTGAGTGTTGTTATTTTTTGCTTGCTATTGTAAATCATTTGGTATGACACACTGTGCATTTATTTGTAATCCTCAACTTTAAATGGTCATGGCAGTTTTCTTGGTCATCTGTACCTCTCCTGATACTGTTTGTACTTGCATGTATTTGTTACTTGTATGCATTTGTATAGTGATAAATTCAAATAAAATTACTGAACTGGAAAAAAAAATGCACTTTAGTTTAATGGAAAATGAGCTGGACCCCTGGAGAGTGATATGTTTTGAGAATGGCTTCACTGAGACTGGAGCAGCCCTTGGGCATTTTCACATTAACCCTTGGGATACATATGATTTGGGTGTATTTGTGTTAACCGTTAGGATCTGAGATACATATTTACAATTCTGCAGTTCTTCACAAAAACTGGCATTTTATATTGGAGTTTTATTGTGAGTATGACAGCCACGGGGAACCCACATTTTTTGACATAGTGTTCATAAAAATTGTAAGGAATTGTGAAAAGAGGTTGGGGTTAGGTTTTGTGACAGCAATATCTGGAAAATGCGCTCCTGAAAAGTCCAAAAGTCTGAAGGCTGTAAAGTGTGTCTGGCTCCTAAATTTGGTGGCCGGCTGACAGATCCAAAGAATGTCCGTCAAGGCCGATGTAATTAATTCAGCAAAGATGCCAGATTTATGTTGTGAAAAAGGGTAATTTTCAGGAGCCTTTGTTGTTTTGTTTTATGTCCTTTTAATGAAAAATTAGGGCATGTTAATCCCGTTTTATATTGCCTCTCTTCTCATTATCCGTCTTTTGTACTCACACCGTGACATTTCTTGCCTGTAGGTTGCTCTTAGCCTGCAGAAAACACAAAATAAAAACAATTACAGCTTCCCATTAGCAGTGCAGTTAGGAGGCTGCAGCCGGAATGAGAGCAGAGCCATTAAGTGGAGTTGCAACAAGGAGCATCATTCCCTCCCAGGGCTTAGTAGTGCTACGCTGAAAAGGGTCACTGGAGGGCTGGCCTGGCTGTTGTGAGCAGGTGTCTCCCGCAACATCTCTCCCTTGTTCCCCTTTAGAGCTTCTGAGTCCCACCCCCACCTGTTATTGATGTAGATGGTGCGAGAGTGTAATCGGTAAGCAGTCTGGGGTAAAGAAAGCCCAGTCAGAGTTCTGGAATCTGCAGATCCTATGAGAACTTTCTGTGGAACAGAAACAAGTAATAAAGCTTGTGAGGGTTCGGAGAAATATAGCTACTTAATGCTGCTGTAGATCATATTTTTACATATTTATCCCACCTTCTGCCCACTAGACATTTAAGAAAGTCATACAAGGCAAATAGAACAAGCACAGTCATAAGAATGTAAGAAGAGCCCTGCTGGGTCAGACCAGTGAAGGTCCATCTAGTCCAGCATCCAGTCTCACACAGGGGCCAACCAGTTCAGGGCAGAGAGGCTGAGGCCTTCCCCTGAGAAGAACATCAGAAGAGCCCTGCTGGATCAGACCAGGGGGTGTCCACCTAGTCCAGCCTCCAGTCTTACATAATGGCCAACCAGTTCCTCTAGATGGGCAACAACAGGGCACAGAGGCTGAGGCCTTCCCCTGAGAAGAACATTAGAGAACAGTGGATGAGAACAGTGAGGGCTCATCTAGACCAGCACCCTGTCCCACACAGTGGTCAACCAGTTCCTCTAGATGGGCAACAACAGGGCACAGAGGCTGAGGCCTTCCCCTGAGAAGAACATCAGAAGAGCCCTGCTGGGTCAGACCAGGGAGGGTCCATCTAATCCAGCATCCTGTCTCACCCTGGAGACATTTCCTCTGGAGAGCCAACAACAGGACAGAGAGGCTGAGGCCTTCCCCTGAGAAGAACATCAGAGGAGCCCTGCTGGATCAGGCCAGTGAGTGTCCATCTAGTCCAACCTCCTGTCTCACCTAGTAGCCAGCCAGTTCCTCTGGAGGTCCAACAACAGGGCAGAGAGGCCAAGGCCTTCCCCTTGAGAAGACCATCAGAAGAAGAAGAAGAAGATATTGGATTTATATCCCGCCCTCCACTCCGAAGAGTCTCAGAGCAGCTCACAATCTCCTTTACCTTCCCCCCCCCCCCACAACAGACACCCTGTGAGGTGGGTAGGGCTGGAGAGGGCTCTCACAGCAGCTGCCCTTTCAAGGACAACCTCTGCCAGAGCTATGGCTGACCCAAGGCCATGCTAGCAGGTGCAAGTGGAGGAGTGGGGAATCAAACCCGGTTCTCACAGATAAGAGTCCGCACACTTAACCACTACACCAAACTGGCTCTCCCAGAAGAGCCATGCTGGGTCAGACCAGAGAGGGTCCATCTAGTCCAGACCAGAGAGGGTCCATCTAGTCCAGCATCCCATCTCACACAGTGACTAACCAGTTCCTCTGGAAGGCCAGCAATAGGACATAGAGACTGAGGCCTTCCCCTAATAAGAACATCAGACGAGCCCTGCTGGATCAGACCAGTGGTCCACCTCATCCAGCCTCATCTCACACAGCAGCCCACCAGTTCCTCTGGAGGGCCAACAGCAGAGCACAGAGGCTTACTTTAAAATCATCTTAAAATAAATGTTTGTCTTTAGAGAGTCACTGGGCTGTTTATTATGCACAGAGACAAACTGTCACTGGAGGTGTGGAATGTCCTCAGTTTATGCTTTGGCCACTGTCCTTCATGCTTCAGGATGGGGCTAAAAAGATGCTTCATGCACTCGTCAAATGGGATAGTAAAAGGAACATAAGGAAATTATACCAAGGGTATAATTGGAGGCTGGACTAGGTGGACCCTCCCCTCCCTACCTGGGCAAACTGTTCACAGAACTCATACTGCACAGGGGCTGAATAGCAGGTGAAGTGATATTTGACCTGTGAGGGCTCCAACAACAATAGAAATGACCAGAGGAATCAAGCATATATTTGCTAAAGGATTGTAGCAGAGGCTCTAACAGCAGCTACCTTAACAGATTTTGAGTCCGGCGGCACCTTTAAGACCAACGAAGGCTTATTCAAGGTACGAGCTCTTGTGTGCACACAGCACTTCTTCAGACACAGGCATGCAAAAGCTCCTAAAGGTGCCACTGGACTCAGAATCTGTTTTACTGCTTTAGACCAAGAGAGCTGCCCACTTGGATCCAGCAGCCAGTTGAGTGAGAGTTTGCATGTCAAGGACTTTGTCCTGTCGAGGGCCTGTTTCGAGCTGAAACATAAGACTTCTTTTTGAAAAAGATTAAGTTAGTTAGTTAGTTTATTTGATTTATAACAGGCTCAGGGCGGCTCACAGATGGAATTTATATATCTGCATCTGACCCAAAAGGCAGGTCCCTGATGTTGCCCCTTCTCTGAAGTCCTGTGTGTGTGTGTGGGGAGGGGGGGGGGTGGCAGGCTCAGGGAGTGTCCCGCCTCTGTGGCTCAGCTCTGGGGGGTGGGGGTGGATTTAAACAATAAACCCTCTCAGTGTCTGGTGTCACGCTGCAAAGGTAGCATGTTCCCCTCATTGAAGGATGGCAGTCTGTCTTCCCTTCAATGATAGGAGCCTGTTCCCTCCCCATGACTCCCGGGGTGCAATTATTCCCTACGGGGACAGTCTCCATAAGAGTATAATTGAGCTGGATAAATTCAGTGATACCAATATTTTCTGAACACCAGTATGTACCAATACTGGGATTCGGGATATCAGCAAATACCAATATTTTTTGGATTTGGTATATCTGAACCTACTGATTTTGTGTGTGTGTGTGTGTGTGCATATCCCTGGTGGTGACTGATCTTATAAGATTTTGCGAATCTCAGCCAGAATTCTCCAGTGATGGAGTTCCCACTCAGGGTTGGGGAGTCATGTCCTTGCTATGAGATGCAATGGGCTGGGTCCCAGCGGCAGCATCCCCCAGTAGCCTGCCTCCTCCTTCCCAAGACGCTTCCCTCCAACGTCTCTTCCAACAGAAGAACCATTTGCATTGGAGGGAGGCTCCTCAGACTGCAGGAAGGCTTCAGACCTGACCCAGAAGGAAAGGCGGGGCACTGAGGGATGTTGTGACAGCCACAGGAACAAAAACAGCTCTCAAATAGGTTTAGAAGTTTTCATGGAGGAGAAGTCTGTCAATGACTACTAGCCCTGGGGACTGAGGGGAACCTCCACATTCAGAAGCACTAAACCTCTGAATCCCAGAGGAAACCTCAGGGGAAGGCCTTGACCTGTTGCAGGCCCCTCAGAGAAACTGGTTGGCAGCTGTGTGAGACAAGATGCTGGACTAGATGGACTATTGGCCTGACCCAGCAGGGCTCATCTTACTTTCTTATAGATAGATCCCTGGAGGATAGATCTATCAATGGCTACCAGCCATGGTGACTAAAAGGAATCCCTTTTTCAGAGGCACTAAGCCTGTGAATCTCAGAGCCAGGAGGCAACACTGGGGGAAGGCCTCAGCCTCTGTGCCCTGTTGTGGGCCCTCCAAATAGAGTTGCCAAATCCAATTAAAGAAAAATCTGGGGACTTTGGGGGCGGAACCAGGAGACTTTGGGGGTGGAGCCAGGAGACATTGGGGGTGGAGCCAGGAACAAGGGTGTGACAAGCATAATTGAACTCCAAGGGAGTTCTGGCCATCACATTTAAAGGGACAGCACGCCTTTTTAAATGCCTTTCTTCCATAGGAAATAATTAAGGATAGGGGCACCATCTTTTGGGGCTCATAGAATTGGACCCTTTGGTCCAATATTTTTGAAACTTGGGGGGTATTTTGGGGAGAGGCACTAGCTGCTATACTAAAAATCTGGTGCCTCTACCTCAAAAAATAGCCCCCCTCAGATCCCCCAATACCCATGGATCAATTCCCTATTATTCTCTATGGGAATCGTTCTCCATAGGGAATAATAGAATGCCTAGTAGACATTTCCCCCCCACATGCTTTCTAAAGGGGGGGAGGGCCTCCATACCAGGGAATCCCCCCTCCCTGCCCCCTCCCTCTCTCTCTCTCACACACACACAAATACTTACCATTCTTGGTCTTCTTCCAGCAGAATTTGCTCGCTGTGAAAACGAAAGCAAGGCTGCACAGGAAAAGAAAGGGAGGGGCCATTCCTGTTTCCTGTGCAGCCTTAAAGGGACACATTTTAAAAATGGATCCCAAGCTGTAAAACAACATGATGCCTACAGGTATGTTCTCTCTCCCCCCGCCCCCAGATTTTTTAAGAGCGGGGGAGGAGGCTGAAAATTCAGGGGCCCCCGCTAGGGCGGGAGGGTTGGGAAGCCTACCTCCAAAGGAACTGACTGACCACTGTGTGAGACAGGATGTTGGACTAGATGGACCATTGGTCTGATCCAGCAGGGCCCTTCTTATGTTCTCATAGATTGATTCATGGAAGATAAGTCTCCCAGTGGCTACTAACCAAGGTGACTGAGGGAACCTCCACATTTGAAGGCACTAAAGTCTCTGAATCCCCCAGCCAGAAGGCAGCCTCAAGGGAAGGCCTTGTGCCCTGTTGTTGGTCCTCCAGAGGAACTGGTTGGCCACTGTGTGAGACAGGAGGCTGGACTAGATGGACCCTCCCTGGTCTGATCCAGCAGGGCTCTTCTGATGTTCTTCTCAGGGGAACGCCTCGGCCTCTCTGCCCTGTTGCTGGCCCTCCAGAGGAACTGGTTGGCCACTCTGTGAGACAGGAGGCTGGACTAGATGGACCCTCACTGGTCTGATCCACAGGGCTCTTCTGAAGTTCTTCTCATGGGAAGGCCTTGGCCTCTCTGCCCTGTTGTTGGTCCTCCAGAGGAACTGGTTGGCCACTCTGTGAGACAGGAGGCTGGACTAGATGGACCCTCACTGGTCTGATCCACAGGGCTCTTCTGAAGTTCTTCTCATGGGAAGGCCTCGGCCTCTCTGCCCTGTTGTTGGTCCTCCAGAGGAACTGGTTGGCCACTGTGTGAGACAGGAGGCTGGACTAGATGGACTATTGCTCTGATCCAGCAGGGCTCCTTGTGTTATTATCCTTATATACCTGGACTTCCTTTATTAAAAACAAATAAACATTTCTCAGTGGGGTGGTAGGAGAGGAGTAAAATCCTTCTCACTAATTCTACATCTGAATCACACATCAGATCTAGACAAACCAAGCACTTATGGTGCAATCTTAAGAACAGTTTCTGGGAATAAGCCCCCCTGAATGAGCTTGAGAAAGATTCTGAGTAGACCTCTTTGGGAGTGTTATTTATTCATATAGTTAATTTATATTCCAACCTTTCCCATGAATGGGCTCAGTACGGATTAAAACATACAAAAACCATTTTTAAACAACTCAACAGTAAGCAGTTAAAACCGTTAAAACTATGAATCAGTCAGTGAAGGCACTCACGTTCCAGTGGGAGGTGACCCAATTATAGGCCAGAAAGTTGACACAGCATAAGAACATAAGAGAAGCCATTTTGGATCAGGCCAATGGCCCCTCCAGTCCAACACTCTGGGTCACATAAGAACATAAGAGAAGCCCTGTTGGACCAGGTCAATGACCCATCCAGTCCAACACTCTGTGTCACAAAGTGGCCCCCCCAAAATTATATATAAAGGGAGAAAAGTACTTCTTTTTCTACTTTCTCCATCCCATGCATAATCTTGTAAACCTCTATCATGTCACCCAGCAGTCGATGTTTCTCCAAGCTAAAGAGCCCCAAGTGTTTTAATCTTTCTTCATAGGGAAAGTGTTCCAACCCTTTAATCATTCTAGTTGCCCTTTTCTGCACTTTTTCCAATGCTATAATATTCTTTTTGAGGTGCGGTGACAAGAATTGTACACAGTATTCCAAATGAGACCTCACCATCGATTTATACAGGGGCATTATGATACTGGCTGATTTGTTTTCAGTTCCCTTCCTAATAATTCCCAGCATGGCATTGGCCTTTTTTATTGCAATCGCACACTGTCTTGAGATTTCGGTGAGTTATCTACCACGACACCGAGATCTCTCTCTTGGTCAGTCTCTGCCAGTTCACACCCCATCAACACAACAACATACAGCAAGGGAGGCCAATTTAGATGTATCATGGACGTCTGCTGCCTCACACAAAAGGCCTGGTGGAACAGCTCCATCTTACAGGCCCTATGAAAAGGTAACAGTTTGGGTAGGGCCCGGATCTTTACTGGGAGCTGGTTCTACCAGGCCGGAGCCAGGGCAGAAAAGGCCCCAGCCCTGGTCAAGGTGAGATGAACGTCAAGGATTTATAAACAAAGTTACATCCTGCTTAGAAAGGTGCAGCTTTGTTTAAGATTACATTGTTAGTCATTGCTTTCAAAGGGAGAGTTAAAGATATTTTTCCATCTCTCCTGCTGGAAAGTCTGGAGCATGCAAGCCTTTTGTCTGGATCCATGAATCATGTATACCTGAATACAAATCAAGCTGACTCCTGCTAGCTGGCCCCATCTCCAATCCACAGTCTGGAGACAGACAAAATTGCTGGAATACAACCAAGCACATGGTGCTTGATCAAAAGACAAAGCTGATCTTCCACCGGGGTTCCCCAGATACCCTCCATTCTCAACATGCATTCGTTCTGCAAAAAGCCCCGCACAGCTAATTAGCAGTCTGTTTTATCACGCATGACCGCTGTCTACAAGTTGACGTTTTCCAGCCTTCAGCAGACGCAGCTACCCACACTTAATAAAACACTTGCCAGAGAAGTATCTCAGCTCCCTAATATCACCAAGGTTTTACTTTACTCCGATTATTATTCAAAAGCTTACACAAGAATAATTAAAAATTGTAATTGATTTTTCAGACAACAGAGGACAGACCAGATGTTCTGCACTGAGTTGAGGTCATGGTCCTTTTGTCAAAAACTAGTATGAAAATGGCAATTTGTTCGCAATTATAATTTTAAAGGCTGTGGAATGTAATTTAGGGCCAGAGCCTACTCAACACATGCTTGAATATTTTTATACATTTCCTTTTCACAAAATAAGCGCTTGCCCTTTCTCTGTCATACTTTTACCTTTACATTTCATTCAAAATTTTATAATGAGTTTAGATTTAGCAATACTTGTTCCAATGCTGGTGTGTGTAGATAACAAGAGTTATAGCTAAGCAGCTTCATAAGTAATCATTTGAAATGGTATGCTTCTCTCTCGGCTTGGCTTCGCGAACGAAGATTTAAGAAGGGTGCAATAGTCCACGTCTGCTGCAGGCTCGCTGGTGGCTGACAAGACCAATGCGGGACAGGCAGGTCCGGCCACAGCGGCTGCAGGGAAAAGTCTGATTTGGGGTTGGTGCTGTAGCAGTGCGATTCTTCCTCAGTCTCCTTTTGTCCTCAAGACCAGCTATGCGTGCGTTCTCAAAGGAAGAGACAGCCTGGTGGATGGTGTGCCTCCATGCTTTGCGATCTGAGGCTAGGTCAGACCACTGGTGATGGTTGATGCGACAGGTGCCAAGGGATTTCTTCAAGGAGTCCTTGTACCTCTTCTTTGGTGCCCCTCTATTTCGATGGCCGGTGGAGAGTTCGCCATACAGGGCAATCTTGGGAAGGCGGTGGTTTTCCATCCTAGAAATATGCCCTGCCCAGCGCAGCTGCGTCTTCAGCAGCAGTGCCTCGATACTGGTAACCTCCGCCCGCTTGAGGACTTCAGTGTTGGTCACAAAGTCACTCCAGTGGATGTTGAGGATGGTGCGAAGGCAGCGCTGATGAAAGCGCTTGAGGAGTCGCAGGTGATGATGGTATAAAACCCACGATTCGGAGCCGTAGATTTGAAATCATTTGAAATGGTATGCTTCACAAGTCAGGCATATATTTTGTTTTGTTTTCTCTGGAATGTACTGGATCACCTGTCTGTTTTGCTTCTCCTGCTTTGGGGGCGGGGGGGAGTGAAATGATGAGTTTAATGGCTTGCGGCCATTTAAACCTAACAACTGATGGGTGGACCTCATCAAGGGTGTTGGAACTCATTTGTTATGAGGGCTGGATCTGATACAAATGAGATCTTGTCATGGCCAGGCCATGTGTGTCATAAAATGTAATGCCAGGTAGCAGAGATATAAACTTTATAAAGAATACAGACAAACAATTAAACTTAAAATAAGCTTGCTAGTCTCCCAGTGTGCGACCTGTAACTGCTGTTTATCAAGTATTCTGTGCAGCCACACATCCTTCCTTCCTGCTCCTTTGTAAATTCTCTGGAACTTTAGTTTCTCGGGGTGTCCACTGGTGGCCTGGGGAGAACTGAGAGGGTAGCTAGCGTCCCTCATCATGGTCATGGGATAGTTTCAGTGAGAAAGCACCAAAAGAAGAAGAGGTGCTCCCAATCTGTTGGAAAGCCCTCGCCATCTTTTCTGCAGCTGGTCTACGCATGTGCAGTCCCACAGTGCCTGCATGGAAGACCAGCTGTTGCAAGTAAGTGTAACCCTGGTTTGTGTGTGTGGCTTTTTTTTTTTTTAAATCCCACTGCTTTTTCACTTAGACATGTATTCTTCCACTAATTTCTTTGACCCCTGAATACAAAAAGCACAGATTTCATTGAGAGTTGAAAATTATTTAACAGTTCGAAACATTAATCTGTAAATTATCGTATTTGTCTGTGCTTGGTTCATGTCAAGGGCCAGCAGTGTTGGTGGAATGCAAATTGCTACTGTCAGCCCTGCCAGTGAAACCATCACCTAAGGAGATGTAAAGGAGATCTTTAGAAACTCGTTTCTAGTTGCTTGTGCAAATGCAAGCAGTCAGCTAATCACCTCGCAGTATATTACGATAGTTAAGTGTGATTAATTTACTGAAACTGCCGCGTTACTTCTTCATGCTCTGCATTCATCACGCTGATGTGCTTTTCTATCTGTACAGAGCTTCAGATCAGTCACTTCTGGAGTTAGTTTTAGGGATGAAGATCCTCTCCCTCACAGTCTCAGTTCACACTGTGCACGCCCGTGGGGGAGGACTTGGGCCTTCCTATTCAGTTCTCTTTCATCCTCTGCACAAGTAGCAGCGTAATTGAACCTGCATTCAGCAGGCTGCCCTTTTCAAAAAAGATCTGTTGTCTTCATCCCTTCCCATCTTTTTATCTTCTGTTCCATTTTTATCCCTTTTCTATCCTCTTTATGATCTTCTGTGGCACTGCTACTTTTGAAAGGTGTTGGCAGTTCGAGGAGAAGCTGCCTTAAGAACATAAGAAAAGCCAACACTGTGTCACACAGTGGCAAAAAAAAAAGGACAAACAAACAAACAAACCCAGGTGCCATCAGGGGGTCCATCAGTGGGGCCAGAATACTAGAAGCCCTCCCACTGTTGCCATCCCAGGCACCAAGAATACAGAGCATCACTTGCCCCAGACAGGGAGTTCCAACAATACACTGAGGCTAATAGCCAATGATGGACCTCTGCTCCATATGTTTATCCAATCTAGTAGTGCTTGTTGCTGCCGCCACCTCCTGTGAATTCCAAATGTTAATCACCTTTTGGGTGAAGAAGGACTTCCTTTTATCTGTTCTAACCCGACTGCTCCGCAATTTCATTGAGTGCCCATGAGTTCTTGTATTGTGAGAAAGGGAGAAAAGGACTTCTTTCTCTGTCTTCTTTATCCCTTGCATAATGTTGTAAGCCTCTGTCATGTCACCCCTCAGTCAATGTTTCTCCAGGCTAAAGAGCCCCAAGTGTTTTAACCTTTCTTCATTCTTCATAGGGAAAGTGTTCCAACCCTTGAATCATTCTAGTTTCCCTTTTCTGGATTGGAAGCAGCCTTGGAAACCCTCCAGAGCATCACTTTGGCCCAGGGAATCCTCCTGGCCAGCGGAAAGGCCTGGCATTTCAGACCCCCATCATGTTGGAGACTTCTGAAAGGAGCCATGGGAAGTCTCTCCTCTGATAGCACAGCCATGGGTGCCACAACAGGGATCTCTCTTCTTTTCTAGATATCAAGAGTTTTTTTTTTTTTAAAGGAAGTGTTTGGTTGAGTAGAACAGTTGCCACTATTGGATAGGCCTGGCTGATCAACTTCTTAGATAATTCTTGGATAAGACTATGTAATTTGGGGGAAGTATGAGAAGTCTCTCTGGGAAAACTTTCAAAGGACTGTTTGGCTGATAAAGTTTGTGGATGAATGTGCTGCCTTTTTCCCCGTATGCGACTCTATGATATGTGCAGGGTATGTGCAATTTCTTCATGAAAGGACGACTATGAGCGATTAAAATGTACCCCAGCTGCAAGTTTTCTATTTTTTGCAGATAATTCTTTGATAAGACTGGTTGTAATTTTCTGCTCATTTTACAAGGCACCAAGGGCACATGTGAATTCCAGATAAGACTTTGTGTAATTTGTGTAGTTGTTTACAAGCCCTTGAGGACACACGCAATCTCCATGTGAATTTTTTGAAGGGAAGTTTATGATTGGTAAATGTCCTTGTTGACTCCCTTTTTCGAAAACAAAAACTCTTGGATAAGATTCAGTGCAAAACTCTTCTTCTTTCTACTGATGTGATGGTATCGCTTCACTCTGCTCTGGTAAGACCTCACCTGAAGTATTGTGTTCAGTTTTGGGCACCACATTTTAAGAAGGATATAGACAAGCTGGAACGGGTCCAGAGGAGGGCGATGAAGATGGTGAGGGGTCTGGAGACTGTCCTATGAGGAAAGGTTGAAGGAGCTGAGGATGTTTAGCCTGGAGAGGAGGTGGCTGAGAGGTGATATGACCCCCATCTTCAAGTACTTGAAGGGCTGTCATCTAGAGGATGGTGTGGAATTGTTTTCTGTGGCCCCAGAAGGTAGGGCCAGAACCAACGGGTTGAAATTAAATCGATAGGGTTTCCAGCTCAACATTAGGAAGAACTTCCTGACCGTTGGAGTGATTCCTCAGTGGAACAGCTTCCTCCTTGGGAGGTAGTGGGCTCTCCTTCTTTGGAGGTTTTTAAATAGAGGCTAGATGGCCATCTGACAGCAATGAGGATCCTGTGAATTTAGGGGGAGGGGTTTGTGAGTTTAGAGTGATTCCTCAGTGGAACAGGCTTCCTCCTTGGGAGGTAGTGGGCTCTCCTTCCTTGGAGGTTTTTAAATAGAGGCTAGATGGCCATCTGACAGGATGAAGATCCTGTGAATTTGGGGCAGGTATTTGTGGGTTTCCTGCATTGTGCAGGGGGTTGAACTAGATGACCCTGGAGGTTCCTTCCAATTCTATGATTCTACTCGTAAGTCCCTGGTGGCCTGGGGGCAGGGTCTGGTAGAGGTAGGGTTGCCAAGTCCAATTTAAAAAATATCTGGGGACTTTGGGGGTGGAGCCAGGAGACTTTGGGGGGTGGAGCCAGGAGACTTTGGGGTGGAGCCAAGATCAAGGCTGTGACAAGCATAATTGAACTCCAAAGGGAGTTCTGGCCATCACATTTAAAGGGACGGCACACCTTTTCAATACCTTCCTTTCATAGGAAATAATGAAGGATAGGGGCACCTTTTTGGGGGGCTCATAGAATTGGACCCCCTGGTCCAATCGTTTTGAAATTTGGAGGGTATTTTGGGGAGAAGGACTAGATGCTGTACTGAAAATTTGGTGCCTCTACCTCAAAAAACAGCCCCCCAAGAGCCCCAGATACCCGTAGATCAATTCTCCATTATTTTCTATGGGAATAAATCTTCATAGGGAATAACAGAATTCCCAGCAGACATTTCCCTCCCCTCCTCCCGCTTTCTGACGACCCTGAAGCGGGGGGAGGGCCTCCAAACCGGGGGATCCCCTGCCCCCACCTGGGGATTGGCAACCCTAGGTAGAGGGGGACTGCCTTCACTGGGGGGGGGGTCTGGCAACCCTAATTTTTTTGTGGGGGGGGGCAATGAAAATATATACAGTAGTTACTTATAAATCTGAACACCTTTACTGCTTTAACAACATAAAATTTATTATGTATCATTTAGCATGTTAATCTGTCCTGTCTGGCAGATTGTTTTGAAGTACCCCTCAACTGACCACTGCTGGATCATGTCAAAAAAGTGAAACGACAATTTATTGAATTTGACTTGAAGTTGAATGGTTATTTACTGTAGCAAGACATTATGGTAGGGCCTTAGGGACTGTGCTCTAGAATGTGGAGGAGACCAAGTTCTGTCATTGACAGCCCCAGTGAACAAGGTCTTGCATTTTAAGGCTTGGAAAGGCCTCTCAGAGTCCAAGACACAGACCGGAGAACCAGAGCTATCCAGAACTGCGTCAGTCTCAGTGTCAGGCACTGGCAGCTTCAGGCTTATAAACAATTGCATGGAAGTAGGATCGAAAACGGCTAACCCTTTCTAAGCAATAATTTAGAAATAAATTAATCCAGTTAAATATTGATAGGTCAAAATGACAAGAGAGTGTATTGAAGCAAACGTGAGAGAAGTCAAGTGGTCGCCCTGCAACTTTTCTCTTCCTGAAATCGTTTTCTGCAAAACAGCCGTCTTGTTAATTGGCACTTACTGGGTGCCTTTACTAAAAAAAGGCCTGACTTTCATTAATAATGCCACAGTCTTTTGTCAAATTTAATTGTGATTGTGTTTATCCAGCTGGAAAGAAGTTTGACAAAGACAGAGAGGAAGACAATTCCGTTTACTGTCAATTAACTGCAGAGGAAAGGCAGCATTTCTTTTTGTTAGATGTATCAAACCTGACACTTTTGGTATTGTATTTAGGTTACTTAAGAAATATAGATAGAAAGTGTCACCAGACTGACTCATATGAAACGGCAGTTTGTGGAAGACAGTGTGCTTAAGAGCTAATAGGAGTTAGTGCATGTTTCTTGTGGGAATAAATATCACAGCACAGCGGCCCGTGGCTGCTGTAAACTGATGGAAAATACAAGTTGCTGTTAATCCTGAGCAAAGATTTAAAGGGGGGAAATGAATGCTGTTCCTTTCGTCTTGTTGGACTAATAGTTCTATATAAAATACGAAAGCTGTAAGCTTTGAAATATGGTACTAATTAGGATTGTAAAAAGTATGGCAGTTTCTGCACAATAAGCAATCTAGAAATTTGCTGGCTTTCTTTCCGCATTCTGTATTTTTCTCAGGGAGCATTCTTTATGAGCAATGGCTAGAAAATGAATATAGGATTAAGTACTAAATAACCAGGCAAAGGCAATAATTCATCTCTATATATAATGAGGTGTTTTCTTAATATTGAAAGGCCCTGGCTTGGTGTTGTTTTCCTTTATGAGAAATATATTGCAAGTTATTTTATCTTTAATTGTTCTGCAAAATGATCTTGGATTGTTTTCTATAAGCGTCCACATTTATTTGTTTCACCCGTTTGCTTTTCTGCTTCATTAAATGATGATGGACTCAAAGTAAATGATTATCAGGTATGAATTTCCACAGAACATATTCGACTGTTATTTATTGCCAGATTACAGCCTATCATCCCTATAATTTCTACATTTTTGTTCACTGTAGTGAATAGTTCAAATTTCCT
This sequence comes from Heteronotia binoei, assembly GCF_032191835.1. Lineage (NCBI taxonomy): Eukaryota > Metazoa > Chordata > Lepidosauria > Squamata > Gekkonidae > Heteronotia > Heteronotia binoei. Next base: position 63,078,219 of record NC_083238.1, read on the forward strand.
TCCTTCCTCCCTCCCTCCCTTCTTCCCTCCCTTCTTCCTTCCTTCCCTCCCTCCCTCCATTCCTCCCGCCCTCCCTTCTTCCTTCCTTCCTTCCTCCCTCCTTCCCTTCTTCCTTCCCTCCCTCCCTCCATTCCTCCCTCCCTTCTTCCTTCCCTTCCTTCTTCCTTCCCTCCCTCCCCCCTTCCTTTTATAAATTGCCTGTTCCCTACAATGCAAGACTATAGGCGATTCACAAACAATAAAACAGATTAAAACCAAAGATAATAAAACAGCTACATTATTTCAGATGGCATCGGTCTGGACTGTGTTAGAGCAGGTGAGGTGAGGAATGGGTGCGGAAGCAAGGTTGGAGGAGAAAAGAAGAGGCGGGTGCTGGCTCTGTTGGAACCATTGCTGTCCTCAACTAAAGGCCTGGTGGAACAGGTGTGGACTCAGGAGTGGACTGAGGGGTTCTGTCTTCCAATACTCTCATTTTTCCCCATTACCATCATAGGGCTTTTGAGGTATGAGATGATCAGCCGAATGCATCCCCAGGGGCTCTTCTGGAATTGCCACCCGTGTCCTGCCCCTTTGGCATCACCTCTCCTTTTCAAGAAACCCGGTAGAACTTAAGACTGATCTTCAGAATAGCCAGCATAAATTGTGCTCATTAAGACATTAGTGCTCATTTTAGGGCTGTTTGTCTTGTTGCTCTGGTTTAATGCCGAGGCAAAGCTGAGCAATTAAAACACAGTCCTGGCCTTAGCGCAACCTTCCCAAGTGCTAGGATGTTGTATCCGAGCAGAGAGTGGAGGGAGCAGCAGTCCTGCTAATTATCTTCATCAAAGGTCGCTTTACAGAAGGGGAAAAGTGCAGACTCCTTGATGATGTTTTATTGTTAGGTACAAAGAAGTTTTCACTCATTTCAATGCAACAACATTCATCTTTATTAATGGCATGTCAGGCTGGAAAACTCCGCAGAAGGATGCGAAAGACTGCCAGATGTCTGATCCAGTGGAGTATAAAATTGTAACTACTCTGTATTGGTATTTACTAGGAGAACGCCAAAAGTGAATAGTGTTAACCTAGCAGAGTTGTATAACTGTGGCTTTGTTTAAGAGTCTTTCTCAAGTCTCTCCCCACCAAGTACATAACTAATGATCTCTCCGGACATGTAGTTTTCCTTGGAGGTTTTTCAGCAGAGGCTAGATGGCCATCTGACAGCAATGCAGATCCTGCGAATTTAGGGGGAGGTGTTTGTGAGTTTCCTGCATTGTGCAGGGGGTTGGACTGGATGACCCTGGAAGTCCCTTCCAACTCTATGATTCTAGGATTCCTATTGAATGGGAAAAAATGAATTAGACAAGCACAACCCATCCCCTTAGACTGGGTGGACTTCATGGAGAGAGAGAGAGAGATGGTGGGTGGGTGGATGGATGGATAGATAGATAGATAGATAGATAGATAGATAGATAGATAGATAGATAGATAGATAGATAGATAGATAGATAGATAGATAATATTATAAGAGCATAAGAGAAGCCCTGTTGGATCAGGCCAGTGGCCCATGCAGTCCAACACTCTGTGTCGCACAGGGGCCAATATCTGTGTGCCCTCTAACACTGTCTGGCTGTCAAGGCCATCACTATCTGTTAGAGGGTTTTGCTAATGTTCATTGTAGTGTGAGAATGTCTGCCTTGTAACAGCTTAGTGTTTTGAACTTCTCTCGCGCCAGAGAATAGCGTGCTCGTGCAACGGCTAACTTGTTTCTCTATATATTCACCCGCCTGGTAACCACCTTAATCTCGCCCCTGGCTTTGCCAGTGGTACTGTCCTGTTTTACAATAAACACTAATCCTGATGAAATGGAAAGTGGTTATTATTGAAGATAGTCATAGACCCGACACTGGTTCACTATAAATCAACTTCCTATGGTTAGACCCTCCAAGAAGAAGGCTGTGTCAGAGGCTGACCTTGGTGCTCCTCAGCATTTCTGCCTTTTGGAGAATCTGCTCTGTACACCCCAGTCACAGAGGTCACCCCCCCCCCCCAGTTGTCTGCGAGTAATTTCGCTAAATATCCCATGCTGGATTTGCCTGAGAATGTTCCGCCTTGAAAGAACAGTTTGATTTTTGGGTGGAGAGCTGCAGCTGCCTGTGCTTCTCTTGCTCGTTGAGGCACGTTCCCTTATTCCCAGGCCCTGCTGAAGCCATGGCATTCCGTGTCGCTCTCTGTCTGTGATTGACAGGACATGCCAGCTTCCCCAACTTTCTCGCTGCTGGTGTGCTGTCAAATTAACAGCAACCCTGTCAGGGACAGCAGAAACCCCGAGGCCATTCCAATTCCAACTGAAGAGTACAAAACTATAGGTCTTGAGAGATGCGGGAGACATGAAATATGGAAATAGTGTAGTTTTGGAAAAGAAAAGGCCTTTTTCTCTTGCTGTTGAGCTCAGTCAAAAATTGCACAGCGGCCAAGGAAAGAATCGTCCTCATTGGATTGGTTCCATCGTTTCCTGGCAGACGGCATTTTGAGCAGCTTCACTTCTCAGCATTCAGCACAGCCAGCAGGCTGGGTCGTGGCTGGCTTGCTTGGGTTACCCCACTCCCACCCCCCTGCGTCATCATCAGCATCATAGACAGCCACATACAATTGGGAATCTGTTGCACTGGGAAGCATGTGCGGGCCCAACTGGAGGCATTCATCTGTCTGTGCTATTCGTTATGCTGACGATTGCTCAGAAATGACTGTTACTTACTAGGTTGTATGCCCCTATTAATGGCTGTTTCCTGACCATTGACTTTTGGGGGATGGGGGGATGGGAGAATGTGTTTGGTGGAAAGCGGAGACGCCTGAGCCCCTCCCGATTCATCTCGCATCCTGATTTCCAGCTACCAAACAAGAATCGTTCATCACGAGTGTTCAGATGCATCCCAAGAAACGGAGCTATCTACTTGTGGAGCGAGGAGCTGTGCAATCCTGATGGCCTCTGCACCAGTGGCGGCCAGCCATGCATAGCAGGGCAAGGAGGACAGCTGAGCAAGACACAGCGCTTTGGGGCAATGTGTGTTTGGCAGGCCTGACTTTCCCAGTTCAAGCCTTGTGGAAGCCTAGTAGTTCAAGCCTTCAGGAGGTGGCGGCGGCTACAAGCAGAGCCAGCTTCAAGAGGGGATTGGATAAACATCTGGAGCAGAGGTCCATCAGTGGCTATTAGCCACAGCATATTGTTGGAACTCTGTCTGAGGAAGAGATGCTCTGTCTTCTTGGTGCTTGCGGGGGGTGGGGGGCAACAGTGGGAGGGCTTCTAGTGTCCTGGCCCCACTGATGGACCTTCTGATGGCACCTGGGTTTTTTGGCCACTGTGTGACACAGTGTTGGACTGGATAGGTCATTGGCCTGATCCAACATGGCTTCTCTTATAGTCTTATGATCTGTCTGGGGCAAGTGATGCTCTGTATTCTTGGTGCTTGGGGGGACAACAGTGGGAGGACTTCTAGCGTCCTGGCCCCACTGATGGACCTTCTGATGGCACCTGGGTTTTTTTGACCACTGTGTGACACGGAGTGTTGGACTGGATGGGCCATTGGCCTGATCCAACAGGGCTTCTCCTGTGTTCTTGTATGTGGCTTGCTGCAATTGTTTGTTTCACTCCCCTCGAGCTCAGCAGGAGTGTTCATACTCGCTCGGCATTTCCTCCGGCATGACGTTATGTCATTGTCAACAGTGAGGCATGGGTTGAAGGGGCTTATGATACCAACTCTGGTCTCCCGTGGTGTACCCCAGAATGGCACTGGCACTGGCAGGCTGCTATGGGGGCCTACCTCAAGATACGTGGGCAATAGAGCTTGGTTTTGATATCCGTCACAGTTTACCAAACGGCCTTTGAATTGTGCTGCTGGCTTGAAAAATTGGGCCTCTTTAGACTCCACATAGTCCGTGTTTCCCCCTATAATACTAGCAAGATCCTGCTCTCCAGCAGACTGAAGAAGATATAAACAGGCTCTATCTCACCAGCTCCGTGTCTCTTCCTCCCCAGCACTCGATGTCACTTCTCTGACAAGTTTGCCCTCCGATGGACAGGGGCCACAGCACTGGTGCCAGTGTTATCCCTCCTTCTGCATCTTGCTTCCAGGAAAAAAGGACGGAGTAGATTTCGATGTCCGTCTTTCTTGGGTGATGAGGACCAATATCTAATTAAAGTCATTCTTGCTGGTACAAAGATAAATTGCCATCCACCCACTTGTCTTCACAAACAAGTTGTCTTGCAAAAAGAATGGACATTTTTTTTTATGTATTGAGCATTCCCAGGCATTAATTTTTGTTCTTCTGTGTGTGCTTTGTTGTCCATAAAAAGGCTTTACTTGCTGCAGAATTTGAAGGAAACATTAAATGTGAGCGGGACTACCGATTCTATAGGCGAGATCAGGCAATTTCTTGATGCCATTCTGACTGCAGATTACTGCTCACACTTTGCATGGTTTTTACTTTCAATGTTATGTTGTCCATACTCAGTTTAAAATGGCATTTGGGCAGTTTCTTGTTCCAGAGAACACGGTGATGGCAAACTCCATCGGGGGGAAGGGATGCGTCGTCAGGCTCACAGTAGGAAGCCCATAAGCACATTTCAAGATGTGAACTTCTGGACTGTGTAGTCCAGGGGTGTCAAACTCATTTGCTAAGAGGGCCGGATCTGACCTAAATGAGACCTTGTCGGGCCGAGCCAGGCTGTCGGGCCAGGCCGAGTGTGTACCTAATTAAGATCAGGTAGCAGAGATATAAACTTTTTAAAAGACAGAGACAAACACAACTAAATTTAAAAGAAAACCCCTTAAAATACAACATGCTTAAAACATGAGCACTTGTTGGTCTTGAAGGTCCTCTCTTTTTGTATTTCTCCCGTGGGATCCAGGGAACTGGGCAAAGGAAGTTCTGGCCCTTTCCCTCCTTCCCCAGGGGACCAGGAGGGGGAGGAGCCTTGGCCAATGGAGAAAATAGAGGTTTTGCTCTGAAGCTCCTTGTGTGATTAAGCAAGCCTTGCAAAGCAAGCTGAGAGGGACAAGGAAGCAAGAGAGAGGGAGGAGGAAGCAGACGAGCCAGTTGCTCAGGAGCCTGTTGGAGCCCTCCGGAGGCCTGATTCGGCCCCTGGGCCGCATGTTTGACTCTCCTGGTGTAGTCTTTTACATATATTATTATTATTGGTTTCGGGGTTTTTTAAAAAAAGGTATGCCCCACCCATTCACTTCTGCATTCTCAGTGGCTTACAGTGAAGGACGCATGAAATGTACCAGATAACAACGAAACAGGCAAACAACTGAACAGCAGAGCCAGTTCCCACAATCACAGTGCCTCACCAGCCAAACTATCAATCCATGCGGCACAGAATGCCTTTTCAAAGAGAAAGCTTTATGTGTCCAGTGAAAAGGAGCCACAGAGAGTGCTCTCTAAACCTCCTCCAAAAGATTACGCCGTGAAACAAAACATTACAGCTGAAAACCCTGCAAGGGAACAGGCTGCCTGGAATGAGGGCACCATTGAAAAAGCCTGATGTTGAAGGCATGGATTCTTAGAATCGTAGAATTGGAAGGGACATGTATTCCAACCCTCTGCACAATGCAGGGGATTCACAGATACCTCCCCCCACAGACACAGAGAGCTCAGTGACCCCTGCAGGCTCCATGCCCAGAAGATGGCAAAAACCCTCCAGGATCCCAGGCCAAACTAGCCTAGAGAAAAATTGCTGTTGAACCCACAGTTTTGATCAGCATTTCCCCGGGTGTGTAAGCAAGGGCCCCCAGGACTAAGCACTGATGCAGCCCTTCCTGCTCTCCCTATCATGGTCTGCCTAGGTTCACAGGATCGTCATTGCTGTCAGATGGCCATCTAGCCTCTTTTTGAAAACCTCCAGAGAGTCCACCACCTCCTGAGGAGGAAGCCTGTTCCACTGAGGAACTGCTGTCAGAAAGTTCTTCCTAATGTTTAGCCAGAAGCTTTGATTTAATTTCAACCCATTGGTTCTGATCCGATCTTCTGGGGCCACAGAACACTACTCTGTACCATCTTCTATATGACAGCCCTTCAAGTACTTGAAGATGATGTGTCTCCAAGCTAAACATGCCCAGCTCCTTCAACCTTTCCTCATAGGACTTGGTCTCCAAACCCCTCACCATTTTCATCGCCCTCCTCTGGACCCGTTCCAGCTTGTCTAGATCCTTCTTACATTGTGGTGCCCAAAACTGAATACAATACTCTAGGTGAGGTCTAACAGTAAAGCAAACTATCACTTCACTTGAACTGAACACTATACTTCTATTGATACAGTCCAAAATTGCATTTGCCTTTTTTAGCTACTGCATCACACTGCTGACTCATGTTCAGTGTATGGTCCACTAAGACCCCTAGATCCTTTTTGCACAAACTACTCAACAAGCAAGTCTCCTCCATCCTATGATGATGCATTTGATTTTTCCTACCTAAATGCAGAACTTTACGTTTATCCCCATTGAAATTCATTTTATTTGTTTTAGTCCAGTTCTCCAGCCTGTCATACCATACCATACCAAACCTTTAATGGCATAATAGATTCAGATAAAAATACACAGAATATAAAAATTTAAACATTGGAGATAAAATCAAAATAAAACCGAGCTTACAGATACATTCAAACATGGTCAGAATTAAATTTAAGGATGTCAGCCAGAAATTTTGCCACAGCCTCACTAACCACCCCCTCAGTATCACTCAATAAATAATAACAGGGTGGCAGAATAGAAAGCTTGCCAAATAAATCTTTACGGAGGTTATGGTAAAAAGAACAATCAAGCAATATATGCTGGATTGAGTCAGGGGTATTCGCTCCACAGGAGCAAAGTCTGTCGGCTAAAGGGACTCGCTGATATCTCCCTTGTAAAACTTTGGAGGGAAACGCGTTTAGTCTGGCCAACATAAATGCCCTGCGATGACTTGGAGTGGTTAGGTCTGATAGATAATTGGGCATTTTGCCACAAAAAGCATAAAGACCTAAGGAAGCTGGAGAGCAAGTATAAGGGAGAGTTGGCCGTAATTTCGTTTCCTCCAATTCCCACAGTCTCAGTTTAATACATCTGAAGATATATGACTCTTCAGAGGTAGAAAAATCATCTACCTCTAACCCCAATTGATTGAGTTTAGACAGAATCACTGCTGTCCAGGACGAAATATATGGGTCTCTTTTCATACAATCAAGAAGGCTGTTGGGATCTGTTCTAAAATGAATTTTGAGCCAGAATTTAAACACTGCAATCCAGGCTTTTGTCTCCACCAAAGACTGACCCACTTCAGAGCAGAGAGCAAAGTAGGACACACATTTTGGCAAACCAAGAATTTGTCTAAAGAATGAGGCTTGAATGCCCTCCACTTTCCTGGTAAAAGCTGAGATCCATATAGGGATACCATAGAGGATTTGGGCAAGCGTTTTGGCTTTGAATACTTTAATAGCTGCTGGAACTAATTGGTTGCCCCTTGTAAAAAAAAAAAAACTGTTTAATTTGAGCAGCTGAACACTTAGCCAAGTTGATGGTGTTGTTACGATGTGAAACCCAGCTTAACTTGTGGTTAAAAGTGATCCCCAAGTATTTAAAATTTTTTGTTTGCTCGATTGTTGAATTGCCAATAAACCATCTCTGTGGGCCCCTCTGTGGGTTGGAGTTACCAGAAAACTTCCGCCCCATTAGTTTATTATCTATAGTGGGCAAATTGTATGCAAAACATTTAGAACTCCGATTAACTGACTGGATGCGCCTAGGCAACATCATAGGTCCTGAACAGATTGGCTTCTCCAAAGGCAAATCTGCTATGGATCACTGCTGCACTCTGGCCTTCCTTGCTGAAAAATATATGCATACCGGGTCAAAAAAATTATATGCTGCCTTCATCGATTTGAAGGGTGCTTTTGATTCAATAGATAGAGCCCAACTATGGATCAAGCTAGGTTACCTGGGAATAGACCCTCGTTTGCTGTTTCTCTTGAGGAAACTTCTTTCTAATACCTTTTGCCAAGTGAAATTTTCTTCTAGCGGTGACTTGACTAGTAAAATCCCAGTGTTAAAGGGGGTAAAACAAGGTTGTGTGCTGGCCCCACATCTTTTTAATTTATTTTTAACTGACCTGGCACAATTTTTGACCCCTATCAATGGTCATCCGCCTAAACTTGCAGGCCGAGCGGTCCCCTTATTACTTTATGCCGATGACACTACCATCCTCTCTTGTACAAGAGTGGGCCTGCAAAGGTATTTGAACGCCTTTTATGACTACTGTAATTGTAATTCACTTACTATCAATTATACCAAATCCAGCCTGTCAAGATCATCCTGTTTCCTGACTCTCTCTTCTACCATGTTTGCTACCCCTCCTAATTCAGTATCATCTGCAAATTTAATAAGCATTCTCTCTATTCCTTCATCCAAATAATTTATGAAGATGTTGAAAATAAGAGGTCCCAAGACAGATCCTTGAGGCACGCCACTTGTCACTCCTCTCCAAGAGGATGAGGAACCCTTCACAAGCACTCTTTCAGTGCAGTCTGCCAACCAGTTACAGATCCACCTAACAGTAATAGGATCCAAACCACATTTTACCAGTTTATCAACAATAATATGATGTTGAACTTTATTAAAAGCCTTACTGAAATCAAGATAAACGACGTCTACAGCGTTCCACCGATCCAGCAAGGTAGTAACTTTTTCAAGAAAAGAGATAAGGTTAGTCTGACATGACTTGTTCTTGAGAAACCCAGGTTGGCTCTCAGTAATCACAGCCAACCTTTTTAAATGCTCAAGGACTGTTTGATTATTTGTCCTAAAACTTTCTCAGGTACAGACGCCAAGCTGACGTCTATAGTTACCCAGATCCTACTTTTTCCCCTTCTTGAAGATGGGGACATTTACCCACCATTCACAATGGAAAAGGCAGTCTTGAAAGATTCTAAGCACAAGAAATAGTGCCTTGAATTGAACCTGAAGGTAAATAGGCAGCTAGTGAACCCGAATGCAAATATCAGGTTAGTATGCACACATAGGTTGATATCCGTGAACATGCAGTATGTCGTGCTCTGTGCTAGCTGAAGCTTCCAGACAGTCTTCAAGGGCAGTCCTATATAAAGGTCATATTATGCTAGTCCAGACAAAAGGCTATAGCAGCACAGGCCAGCGTGGCCAGATCACCTGCATCAAGGCTGGGTCACGTACAGGAAAATTGGGGTGGTCTGGATGCGTAAGACACCAGTTCCTGAAGCAAATTTGTTTCTTGGGACCTAAAAGTTCTCCAGGCTTTTGAACTCTTCCAAACCGTTCAGTGAACACAAATAAAATGTTCACAGGTTCAGCATGTTAACTTGTGATTCCAGGCTACTTTTTCTTCTTTGGATTGTAGTTTTGTATAAAACTCTTTGGATAGACGCAGCCTCATTAACAGAGATCACTTTCTTAGACATTTTGCTGTGTTGTTTTTCGCATGTCATCTGTGTTGCACAGACTAGGAAAGGCAAAACAAGTCATTCCGGGAGTATTTTCAGTACAGATGTGCTTATTATCAAAGAAATGAAGAAAGCACCTTTTTATCTCACCGTGCTTAGAATCTGAAAAGGCCACTGACGCACCATTGATGTTCTGGCAAATTGCAGAAAATTTCTGAGACCTGCATGCCGATGAAGCTCTCCTGATCCTCGTCTTGATCTTTCTAGAAATACAGAAGGACATAAAAGGCAGGTGATGCAAGGATTTGAATAAACCTAAGACCGTGCCTTGACATTTCCCCCTGAGATGGCTTGTTCAGTCAGCCTCAGCAATACTGAACCGTACAGTGAATGCAAATGAAATTCAGGCTAGACAGAGGCTTTGGAAGAAAGTCTTGGAAATACAAAATGTTCCAATAATTTAAACCTTCATAAAATGTTGCCTCCTCTTTATGCACTTTGAAAAGAAAAAAGTTTTTAATGAAATGATGATATATGAACCAGAATTGTATAAACAAGGAGAAAAGCAAACAAATAGCTCTTTATACACTTGTTCAAAAATTCAGCCTTTTCTCCATTTCTTTTCTAATATGGAACTCTCTGGTGCTGTCTGTAACAGATCCGCTCTAGCTGCAGGACAATCAAAAACAGAGAGAGAGGCTCTTCACGCTAACTGAGACTGATAGCCATTGAATTCACTAAACAGTTGAAAGTTTCAGGATTATGTGTATCTTGTTCAGTTTCCTAAACTTGTTGGTTTGTCCAAAAGCTGACTTGTGTCAAGGTAGGCAAATCTGTGAGTAATTCCCTCATATCCCCTTATGGATGTGGTCCTGTAAAAGAAATGCTGGCAACTTCACCTTTTATTTTACATAAACTTTCCACTTGTCCATTCCCATGGTGTAGTGGTTAAGACCCAGGCTGGCGTAGTGGTGTAGTTGTCTGGGAGAACCGGGTTTGATGCCCCACTGCACCACTTGCACCTGCTGGAATGGCCTTGGGTCAGCCATAGATCTTGCAGAGCTGTTTTTGAAAGGGCTGCTTCTGAGAGAGTTCTCTAAGCCCCACCCACCTCACAGGGTGTCTATTGTGGGGAAAGAAGATAAAGGAGATTGTGACTGCTCTGAGATTCAGAGTGAAGGACAGTATAAATCCTCCTCCACCACCACCACCACCACCACCTTCTTCTTCTTCTTCTTCTTCTTCTTCTTCTTCTTCTTCTTCTTCTTCTTCTTCTTCTTCTTCTTCTTCTTCTTCTTCTTCACAACTGCTGCAGAGGGGTTGTTACTGGAGGACAGAAATCACATTCCACACTCCAAGGCCCACTTTGTGGGGAGGTGTGGTAGATAAATTGAAATAATAAACAAACCAATGGTTCTGTGGCCCTGTAAGGACTGACACAGTTCTTGTGTTATAAAACCAAGAAATACTGGACTGACGGTAAAGATTACATTTAAACAGCAACCCGACACTAGGCAATTATGAATAAAGATGTCACGCAGTGGTTCAGCTCAAGGCCCGTTCCAGACGAAGACCCCAGGATGTATTATCTCTGTTTCAATTTTATAACATCTTCAACAGTGGAATGAGCTTAAATGAATTGTTCTGGACCTCAATGTTCATGGAAATTACTCCTGAATGAAATTCCAGTGTTAATTTTATGGTGCTTTCCACCCAATTTCAATCATTTCCCCTTTTAAGCTACATTTATGTAACATGTTGGAAGGCCACGGAAATAAATTTGGCTGGCATGCATACTTGTATTATGGAAAAAAGAGGATGGATGGTCTTTTCTCTCACCGTTATATAAGAAGTAATCTATTAAATACATGGATAAAGTATAAGAAATATGGTGATGAGAGGAGACCTTTATGGATAGTGCCAGCCGAAGTGATAAAGATAATAGCTAAAACAGCCGAAGAAAAATTGCTATCATATAATCAGCTATTGAAAATTCAAAGTGGAAAAATAGAACTGAAAACTGCTGAAGAATTGATTTACAAATATGATTGGTTTCAAATGCAACAAATAAAAAGTTTGGTGGAGAATGATATTAAAACCAAAGGAATAAGGAAAGAACAAACAGAAATGGAAAGAGTTCTGCTCGGAGATAATGAGAAATTAATTTCAAAAGTATACAAATTACTTTTACAATGGTCTACAGAAGATGAAGTAGTGAAATCTCAAATGATAAAATGGGCAATTAATGTAAATAAAGAAATAAAGATGGAATCTTGGGAATATTTGTGGAAGAACTCTATGAAACTTGCAACATGTCAAAGTATTAAAGAAAATTGTTTTAAGATGATGTATAGATGGTACAGGACTCCAAAAAAATTAGCAAAGATGAACAACAAGATGCCAGACAGGTGTTGGAAATGTAAAAAGCATGAAGGTTCTTTCTACCATATGTGGTGGACTTGTGAAAGGGCTAAAATGTTTTGGCAAATGATTCAGCAAGAGATTTCTAAGATTTTGGGATATGAATTTAATAAAGTTGCAGAGACTTTTCTGCTGGGATTACAAATGGAAAAATTTCCAAAAGAAGATAGAACTTTAATATGGTACTTGCTCTCAGCTGCTAGGACATTGTATGCGTAGCTGTGGAAGCAAGAAAAAATACCAGAGAAATGGGACTGAATTATAAAAGTTATGTCATGGAGTGAAATGGACAAATTAACAAGAAAATTAAGAGACTATGATTTGGAGCTTTTTAAGTTGGAGTGGAAGAAGTTCAGAAGATATGTAGAAAAAGAGTGGAAAATAAAAGGACGTTGGACAATTTTTGATAATGATTAAGCTTTTCATTTTTTCTTTAAAACAAAAGTATAATTTTTGTTTTTTTAATAGTTAAAGGTACCTTTAAAAATATATATATATATATATATATATATAAAGTAAATAACACTGGCGGGGGTCAAGTAACGGGGGGAGGGGTGGGGGAAAAGTAAGATATGGGGTAGAAGAATTTCTCTTTTTTAAGTTTTTATAAGATGTAGATATAATTTTGCTACTATGTTACTATGAGTCCCTAGCAATGATGGAACTGAGGGATGCGAAAGAACTTCTGCTCCTGAGGTTGGTGGAGCTTGAACTGAGATCTGCTAGAGCTAGTCTTTCTGCACACATTTTCCTAGGGAAGCAAGCCGAAGTACTGTCCCCAGCCAGGTATCTTTTCAACATCACTATCCCAAAATATCGGATAGCTTTCTCAAAAGCACGACTCAACGCACTTTTCTCTTCGGTGCTTTTGGGACGCTACGCTGGGTACCCATATCTGGAAAGATTGTGCCCCTGCAATTGCAATGAGGTTGAAACAACTCTCCACATCGTTTTGCAGTGCCCTAATTACAATGACTTGAGGGCAAGATTAATCTCTCCGATTCTTGGGTCCTTGGCGGGCAGGCAGGAGGATGAGCAAATTGCCTTCCTCCTGTCTGACGCTCATTCTGATGTTTCTTCTAAGATTGCCCGTTTCTGTTATGCTGCTCAGTTGGAAAGGAGGGAAATTGAGAATGTAAATCTTGGTTATGAGTTTTAACAATATGTGTAATAGTAGGAGTCAGGAATTTTGTGTAAGAGGTGATGGGTTTGTTTTTATGATTTTGTTTTTGTTTGTATTAAGCTGGTTGGATGACCGTGAATAAAGAACTACTACTACTACTACATATGTTACTAATAAAAAATGTTTATTAAAAAAAAAGCTAAATTTATGTAACACACACACCCATGTTACATAGAATGAAGGATCGATTCCTATGAAATAAATTTAACTTAAAAGGGGAAATGATTGAAATTGGGTGGAAAGCACCATAAAATTAACATTGGAATTTCACAAATACTAAATAAAAATATTCAGGAGTAATTTCCACAAACATTGAGGTCCAGAACAATTCATTAAAACTCATTCCACTGTTGAAGATGTTATAAAATTGAAACAGAGATAATACATCCTGGGGTCTTCGTCTGGAACGGGCCTTGAGCTGAACCGCTGTGTGGCGTCACAGTTCTTGTGTTGTCAGCCTCCATGCCAAGGGTACATTTGCTGTGGCTCACTGTAAGTGGAACAATCTGGAGGTGCCAGTGATTCCACTGCTCTGTTGGCTGCCACTGCCTAGCACAGCCCTTCTGGAACGTCTAAATCTGTCTTGGCTAGGAGCTGCCTGCCCTCCTCTCCTCCCTGTGTTCCCTTCCCATCCAAATGTGCACCCCGTCAGTCCAGATTTTGCAGACAATCAGCTGTGCCCTGATCGTTCTCATACAGAAAACCCACAATGCGGGGATGGCTTAGCCGTTACAGGAGCTTCCCTATGCAGACAGCAAAAAGGGTTTCTCCAGTCATTTGGATGGAAGATGGATGATTCTGCCCCGGTTCTTTGCTGCCACCGTCTAAACGAAGAGGAGCTGCGTGTCGTCATTAGAATAGACAGGATGCTAAAAACAAGCTTCAGCTGTGCGGTGCTTTTCCCTCCTTAAAATGAAATAGGATCTTATAACGAGAACCAAAGCGATAAGGGTTTGGCTGCCATGCAGCAGGCACACTGGAATAATCCTTAATGAGGATATAGTTGGAGTTCTATCCCCTAGATAATCATTTTTATGAAGGAGTCTCTACCTCTCTCTTATTTTGTTAAATCCTAATGAAGAGCAGGCAGAGTGACCTCCAAGAAGAGCCACTTCTGTTCTTCTACAGTACCATGTCCACTTAGGGTTGCCAAGTCCAATTCAAGAAATATCTGGGGGTGCAGCCAGGAGACTTTGGGGGTGGAGCCAGGAGACTTTGGGGGTGCAGCCAGGAGACTTTGGGGGTGGAGCCAGGAGCAAGGTTGTAGCAATTACAAATGAACTTCAAAGGAGTTCTGGCCATTATATTTTAAAGGGACCATGCTCCTTTTAAATGCCTTCCCTCCATTCAGAATGAAGGATAGGGACACCTTCTTTTGGGGTTCATCGAATTGGACCCCCTGGTTCAATCTTTTTGAAACTTGGAGGGTGTTTTGGAGAGAGGTATTGGGTGCTTTGCTGAAAATTCGGTGCATCTACCTAAAAAAACAGCCCCCCCCTGAGCCCCAGATACCCATGAATCAATTCTCCATTTTACCCTATGGGAATCGGTCTCCATAGGGAATAATGGAGTGCCCAGCAGACATTTCCTCCCCCTCTCCCCACTTCCTGATGACCCTGAAGTGGGGGGAGGGCCTCCAAACCAGGAGATCCCCTGCCCCCACCTGGGGATTGGCAACCCTATGTCCACTCCTGATGGTTAGGTGTCCTCAGGTACAAGGGTGGAGAGTTTGCAGCCTGAAAAAGAAATTGGCAGAAACCAGACCTTTGCAACTCAGGCAAAGAGCGGGGGGGGGGGGGGGGTAGAATTTCTGCCAGTTCTTCTGTCTGGTTGCAGCTCCCCCTCCACATAGACACATCCCTTGCTTTCCTTATGGGTTCCATGAAGTTCAGAGTATTTTCTCCAGGGCTGCAGATTTCTTTTGAGAACTTGCTCTGTTTGTGATTGGATAGGAAACAGCCCACGGAGAGTTCAGTTCCTGACAAAGAAGTGGTTATGGACTGCTAAGAGAAAATGGTGCAGTTCTCTAATTGACTTCGTTCCTTGCACAGAATGAGAGAAAGAGAGATGGGGGGAGGTTGGAAGCAGCAAGAGAAGCGAAGGAGGATCATAGAATCATAGAGTTGGAAGGGACCTCCAGGGTCATCTAGTCCAACCCCCAAAGAGTGAAAGAGAAAATTCTGAAAGGCTGAGGTCTGGCTGTGTGGTTTCTTAACCTAATATGTTCCCACCATTTCTTATGTGACCCTACAATTACACTGACATTTTTTTATTTTGTATACCTCTTTCATTTAGCAGAGAAATTGAACTTGCCAATGTGAAAATATATTAAACATTAGAATTTCCTGTGCTACAGTTGTGCTAGAGTTTGCTTCATTATTTTAGAACTTCTGATTATTCTCTCTCTCTCTTTTTTTTGGCCTTAGAACCATCCAGAGTCTAAAAATCTATCAAAGCAGTAGCTTTATCACTTGGCGAATGCGCCCTGGATAGGAAAGTTGAAACCTTGGTCTTTTAATTCTAGCTTGATAGTTAACTGTACTGCCTATGCGCTCAAATTATAATGAGATGATTATTGCCTAGAAAAAGTCTTTCTTAATTTAAAAATAATTTTGTGAAGAAACTTCATTGTGGTAATTATAGTCATCACTGGCACAAATTAGTCTATAATCAGTGAATCAAACTTTAGAAGTAGAAAGTTGAAATGTGTTTGGTTCTAAAAGTTTTATGCTAATAAAACCTGAGATGCACAGAATTCTTTGAGAAGCAGTTGTTTCAAGAATGGAAAAAGTTTTGTTCTAAAGAGCTGCCCACTACTTTATAGTTTACAACCTTTTCCCTGCCGTAATTCCATTCCTCAAATAAAATTGGAGTTGTTCTCCAGCAGCTTATGAAATGCTCGAAGGAAGGTCCTTGCAGTTTCCACCCCCTCATGTCCCAAGAGGTTGGAAAAGCCCCATGGCTGTCTCAAGCCCCTTCCCTTTCCCCTGACTCCTGGGGGCTACCAGTTTCCTCCGCAGGTTGTGAATGCCTCCGCTGCCACCACCAAATCTGTATTTGTGCATCTTGCACTCCGTATCTGCAATGCCACTTAAAAACTCCACCTCTTGCTGCAGCTGTGCTAGATACCAGGGGGGAGCAACAAAGTGGACCTTCACAGTTTCAGGCTTTCAGGCTCAAGGAGGAAGAAGAAGAAGAAGAAGAAGAAGAAGAAGAAGAAGAAGAAGAAGAAGAAGAAGAAGAAGAAGAAGAAGAAGAAGAAGAAGAAGAAGAAGAAGAAGAAGAAGAAGAAGAAGAAGAAGAAGAAACGTGGCACAGAGTGGTAAAGCAGCAGTACTGCTGTACTGAGGTGTGAACTCTCTGCTCATGACCTGAGTTCGATTCCGGCAGAAGATGGATTCAGGTAGCCGGCTCAGGTTGACTCAGCCTTCCATCCTTCTGAGGTCGGTAAAAGGAGTACCCAGCTTGCTGGGGGGAAAGTGTAAAAGACTGGGGAAGGCAATGGCAAACCACCCTGTAAAAAGTCTGCCGTGAAAACGTGAAAGCAACGTCACCCCAGAGTCAGAAACGACTGGTGCTTGCATGAGGGACCTTTCCTTTCCTTTCCTTCACTAAGGAATCTCAGAGCGGCTTACAATCTCCTTTACCTCCCTCCCCCCGACCCTGACAAAAGACACCCTGTGAGGTAGATGGGGCTGAGAGAGCTCTAACAGAAGCTGCCCTTTCTCTGCTACATCAGTTACAATAAATACTGTTAATATTCATCGCAAAACATCAGTGTGTGCAAGAACACGATAAAATAACAGTTCCTCCCAGGGTGAAGTAATTTTATTCCTTTCTGTTATGGGCAGGGGGTGGATCACCATAAGTCTAAATTAGATTGGCAGATTTATGGTTTTGGGTGCTTTTCTTTAATATTCAGACCAAATAATTTAATATACTACATTGAATACACTTAGATTATCTAACACACAAGGAGAATCTGTAGGAAGCAATTTATGCTGTCTGATTAAATGTTATTTTCCCTCATAAAATAACGAAATATAAAGTTTTTAAAAGGATTGTCAACTTCTTTTAGGATGCAACTTGCTTTAATTTCATTTTCCCACAACTGAATCAGTCTGAAGCCTCCAACTCGTTCTTAGCCATGCCCAGAAAAGTCTCTTGTACTTACTTGCAAGCCTCCCCACCCCCGCAAAACTCATGGGGGGCATCTCATCTCTCCCCCCCGCCCCCGAACCTATTGCTGAGCCTTGGCAAGTCCAGCCCAACCAGGGCGCCATCAAAACTCAGTTGCCTCTGCACAGGCAAGGTTTTTTTTAAAAATTTTTTATTTTTCTTCGGGGGAAATTTAAACTTTTCAGATTTTTCTGCAAACCAGGTTAGAAGAAAGATTGGTTTAGCCTCTGCGTGGCTCTGATCTGTGGATCTAGCCACCCACAGAGGGGGGGGGGGGGACCACACGCAGCTAATAGTATAGAGATGTTTAATGTAAATAAAGCCAGAAATTGAATTTCAGCCATTTACACAGCTTTTGGAAGTGCAGCAGCCTTGCACCCCAAGAAAGGTGGCAGTCGTATTAATGAGTCAGTTATTATATTTGAAGAGAGCCCCGTGGTGCAGAGTGTTAAAGCTGCAGTACTGCAGTCCTAAACTCTGCTCACGATCTGAGTTCGATCCTCAACGGAAGCTGGGTTCAGGTAGCTGGCTCGAGGTTGACTCAGCCTTCCATCCTTCCGAGGACAGTCAAATGAGTACCCAGCTTGCTGGGGGGAAAGTGTAGGTGACTGGGGAAGGTAATGGCAAAACCACCCCTTTTAAAAGTCTGCCGTGAAAACATTGTGAAACCAATGTCACCCCAGAGTCGGAAACGACTGGTGCTTGCACAGGGGACCTTTCCTTTTCTATTATATTTGAATGAAGAGGTAAGCATTCAGGCATGCCATTTCAAAAGGAAAAGGAGTGCTACAGTCTTATGAAGCATGAGAACATTCCATTCCCCACCCCCCCTAAATCTTGTTGGCATTAATACGACTTACTTTCAAGGTATTCAGGAAGAAAACTATCCCTTTCATAAATGTTTCTTGAAGTTACTTCCATCTCCAGAATGAGTTCTTCCTCTCTCGGATGGTAAAAGAGCAGGAACCCAGCAACGTGTTTGAGTCACGGCACTTGAGAGTTGGAAGAGGACCCCGGAATGACAAAATCTTAAAGGGGCTTCTCCATTTCGGTAAGAAACAAGAAATCGAAACTGCCTTTGGATTAAGCCACGAGTCACTCTTTTTTGGTGGTGACGTTATAGAAATGACATTGAGTTAGACCTCAGAGCTCTGTTCTGCTGACATAGAAGGCATCTTCTTGAGGCATCTTGCGTCCAGGGAAGGCTCCATCACAAGCAGAATGCTGTATCCAACCTCAGCCTCCTCCAGCCTTCCCTCCTCGTCAGGGCTAAAGGCTGCGTCTTCTCTGGAGGACTCTGGGGTCTCTGGTGGCTTCCCTCTTGCCCCTTGGACTCCCTCAGCCCTACTGGTAAGTCCAAACGAGGTGCTACTGCCAGACCAAAAGACTGGATTCGTTCAGCTTTTAAATCTATTGGGTCCTTGTTTGTTACCTGTAATGTACCGGAAACCGAGACGGTTGGAAGGCAACATTCTTTATTGCGAGCACATTACAAAAGTGAATACACGCGGCCGGGGTCCCGCATATATACATTTCCCCGGATGGCCCCCCTGGTCCGACCAGGCCAATCCTGGTCGGTTAAACTTCCCGCCACAGATGATGAAGGGCGGGGCCACTGCGAGCCACATCCGGGAACCCGAGGGTCTCCCTTAGGTGACCATTGCCATGCAGCCTGGCTACTTATGCACAATACATAACATTACCCCAAACATTTCTGTAATTGCCATGGGCTATGTTACTTGCAGGTCATTGTTGAAGTCTGGGCCACCCAAAGCCAGGAGTGAGAGGTTTACTTCCACAATAACATCTCCAACTGCAGTACTTTTAATTTTCTCTCATGACTGAATAGTATTTAGTCACTTCCACATATAGAGAAATTATACAGCCCAAAACAGCTCAGACGGGAGGGGACGGGTTCAGGTTTATAAGAACATAAGAAGAGCCCTGCTGGAACAGACCAGGAAGGGCCCATCTAGTCCAGTCTCCTGTCTCACACAGAGGCCAATCAGTTCCTCTAGAGGGCCAACAACAGGGCAGAGAGGCCGAGGCCTTACCATGAGAAGAACATCAGAAGAGCCCTGCTGGGTCAGACCAAGGAGGGTCCACCTAGCCCAGCCTCCTGTCTCACACAGAGGCCAATCAGTTCCTCTAGAGGGCCAACAACAGGGCAGAGAGGCCGAGGCCTTACCATGAGAAGAACATCAGAAGAGCCCTGCTGGGTCAGACCAAGGAGGGTCCACCTAGCCCAGCCTCCTGTCTCACACAGAGGCCAATCAGTTCCTCTGGAGGGCCAACAACAGGGCAGAGAGGCCGAGGCCTTTCCATGAGAAGAACATCAGAAGAGCTCTGCTGGGTCAGACCAGGGAGGGTCCATCTAGTCCAGCCTCCTGTCTCACACAGAGGCCAATCAGTTCCTCTGGAGGGCCAACAACAGGGCAGAGAGGCCGAGGCCTTTCCATGAGAAGAACATCAGAAGAGCCCTGCTGGGTCAGACCAGGGAGGGTTCATCTAGCCCAGCCTCCTGTCTCACACAGAGGCCAATCAGTTCCTCTGGAGGGCCAACAACAGGGCAGAGAGGCTGAGGCATTCCCCTGAGAAGAACATCAGAAGAGCCCTGCTGGATCAGACCAGTGAAGGTCCATCTAGTCCAGCATCATGTCTCACATAGTAGCCAATCGGTTCCTCCTGAGGTCCAACAACAGGGCATGGAGGCCAAGGCCTTAACTAGACAACATCAGAAGAGCCTTGCTGGATCAAACTAGTGAGGGTCCATCGAGTCCAGCCTTCTGTCTCACACAGAGGCCAACCAGTCCCTCTGGAGGGCCAACAACAGGCAGAGAGGCCGAGGCCTTCCCCTGAGAAGAACATCAGAAGAGCCCTGCTGGGTCAGACCAGGGAGGGTCCATCTAGTCCAGCCTCCTGTCTCATACAGTGGCCAACCAGTTCCTCTGGAGGGCCAACAACAGGCAGAGAGGCCGAGGCCTTCCCCTGAGAAGAACATCAGAAGAGCCCTGCTGGGTCAGACCAGGGAGGGTCCATCTAGTCCAGCCTCCTGTCTCACACAGAGGCCAACCAGTTCCTCCGGACAGCCAACAACAGGGCATGGAGGCTGAGGCCTTCCCAAGTGTTGCCTCCTACCTCTGGGATTCAGAGGATTGGTCCCTCTGAATGTGGAGGTTCCCCCAGACATTATGGCTAGTAACCACTGATAGGCTACTCCAGGAATCTATCTAATTTCCTTTTGAAGCCACTTCTCAAACGTCCGTGCTTATTCAAGTCCATTAATTTTGTTTGGTGTATGTATGTCAGTGGGAGTCATGACTGGTAAAGGAGGATGGTGACGGGAGTTCTCTGGCAGAGGACCTGGCCAGACTAAACTCTCTGGTCGTTTTCGCACTCACCTTAATCAGCAGCGACGACCCTCTTCACCGCGCAGGATCTGCGCAGATTTCGCACTAATTGCCGTGGAGCACCCAGAAGAGCCGGTAAGTTCCGGCGCTTTTGCGGCGCAAACGGAAACCGCCAAAAACCAGTGAGTGCGAAAATGACCTCTGTCTCTGCAGCAGGCCCATTTGTATGCCCCTAAAATATCTTGGAAAGCAAGCATGCAATATGAGATGCTTTTAAAAGATTTTTAGAAATGTACAAATGCCAATCATATAACCAATACTTCCTCTAAGATGTGGAGTCTTGTGAGCAAAAATTGTTCTTTATGATCAACTGTCATTAAAGTTGTGGGCTACTGCATAAATTAACTTGTTCTGGGGCCATTTTTTTTCCTGATCTAAGACAAAAATGTGTGAGCCAGAGGCTAAAAAGGTGAGCTAGCTCACACTGACTCAGCTTAGAGGGAACACTGCATATAATACATATTTATCCACTTAGCACATTTAGATGATGCTTTGTTCTTGATCATGGGGCTCAAAGCTTACAGAATTTAATGTCTTATGAAAAATGTCTTATGAAAAATAAGAATACAGTCATTCAAATCCTCATCCATCAAAGATCCATTGCTCAAACATCTGTCATTATACAACTTAAAAAGGGAGGGGATACTATACCAGCAAAAAACACAAGCAGACCCAAAGAAGTAAAAGAACTTGGCAATCTGCAGTCAAAGATAGCCTCCGCCTCTTCCTTTGGGGTCCCAGGGAGCAGGTGTTTCTGTCCTCTCCGAGACGGCCTTCTGTGTTTCCACATTCTGCTTCCGTTCCACCCTGGCAGGAGGTGTACTGTTGGCCTGGCTGGGCCACATCCCAAGTCACTCCATCTTACTGAGGGATTCACCTGTCAAGTCTTGTTCCAGCCTGACAACAGAAGTGAAGGAATCTTTTACTGCTTGTCAGACGCTTACAGAAATATGGCCATTTAGCCTCTCTAGAAACGGTCATCTTTTTTTCCTTTTTTCAGTTTCTCCACATGAAGAAGTCCAGGCATTTCCTAGGGACCCTCTTAAAATTACCTTGGCTGAAAGGTGTGAGCCTTGGGGATCTCACCTGTTCCAGGCAGGAGTTTCTCTACCTTCTCTTTGAGTCATTAGATTTGTCTGGAGCTTTCCCCCCCTTAAAAAAGCTGGCAGGAGCTCATTTGAAGCTGGCCAGCCATCTGTCTATAGGAAATTGAAATGTTACTGGTTTTTTAAGGTTTTGTTTAAATATTTAATTGTTTTTATACTTAAAATTGTTTAAATTTTATGTTTGATTAATTGTTGGAAGCCGCCCTGAGCCATTCGTGGGAAGGGCGGGATATAAATCTCGAATAAATAAATAAATAAATTTACATATTAGGCCACACCCCCTGATGCCAAGCCAGCCAGAACTGCATTCCTGTGCGTTCCTGCTAAAAAAAAAGGCCCTGATTTGTCTGTGACTTGGATTTCCATAAAGTCTTTGGCTACGAAAGCCAAAAAAACCCCTTCTGGTTGAGGAAGAGGTGTCTAGCAAAGCAAAGGGAAAATAAAATATATGATTAAATCATTTCCTTTCTCACTTCATCAAAACCTTACCCTTCTGTATTAGTAAATTAAGAGACAGGACATAACCACATTTGCTCCTATGTTTCTGAGCCATTTTGCTCTAATGGTTGACTGCATGGACACTTATCTGAGAGAATCAGATTTGATTCCCCACTCCTCAACTTGCAGCTGCTGGAATGAATGGCCTTGAGTCAGCCAGAATTCTCTCAAAGCTGTTCTGCTCAAGACAGAGCAGTTTCTGTCAGAGCTCTCTCAGTTCCACCTACCTCATGGAATGTCTGTTGAGTGGGGAAGGCACATAAAGGAGATTGTAAACCACTCTGAGATTCAAAGTGAAGGGCGGGGTATAAATCCAATATAATCATCATCATCATCTTCTTCTTCTTCTCCTTCTCCTTCCTTCTTCCTTCTTCAGTTGTGCTGGTCTTCTTGAGGCCTTCACATGAATCCATCTCATCTTCTGTTAGGCCAGTTCCAGGTAGACCTGTTAAGTCCAAAAAAGCAGGCTGGATTAGAGCTCTAATTTAGTCAGGACTTATGATGGTTTTAGGCAGGGGTCATTTTGTAGAAAAATATGTGGTGGAGCTCATTAGCATAATTTATTAGCATATGCCACCCCCTAAAAAAACCCCAGCCAAAAACAACCCAATGCAAGAAAGGAGATCCCTGGGCGATTGAAGCCTGCTTGGGCTGACTAGAGATCCAGCCCACCCAAGCAGGCCTCGCTCACCTGGAGCTGTCCTTGGCCAACACCCCCACAGTCAAAAAGCCAGCAAGCCCCCCACCACCCAAGAAGTGGAGAAAGGGTGACGCGGGCTTTTCCAGGGGTTCATGAGGGCTGCTGGGGGCGTGGCAAAGCCCCTGGTGGCTGGCTGGCTGCCCGCTCTCCTAATCCAGCTGGACCTACTACTCAATGGACAAGGTAGGTAGGTGGGGAGGAGGAGGGGAAACCATCAGAAAGGTTCAGGAGCTGTGCTCCTGTGAGCTCCTGCTGGAAATATGGTTTTAGGTCACAGGCAGGATCCTGAGTCCTGTCCAGCTGGCCATGGAATACGGGTGGAATATTCTCCCAGCAATGGATCCCTTTAAAGTGGCTGGTTTTGAGCTGCAATTTCTGCATCCTTTTCAGAAGTGCCCCCTCAAATCATGACTGATTAACAGGGAGTAAATCTAGGCTCAACGACCGCTCAGTTTCCCAAGAGCTTGGCTTCTCTTGCAATAAGAGGAGATGTTTCTGAGACAGGTTATCATATAAAATGGGAGAAAGTGGTCCTTGCTGTCTTTTAAAGAGGTGACCAAATTGTCCTTGTCAGCTTGAACTTCACACATTTTAAGTGCTTCAGGATTCATTTATTGCCTAATTTTCAGCTTCATCTTTTTAGTCTGCATATTATTCAGCTGGTCTGAGCTCAGTTTATTAGTCCCAGAATGCATATTAGTTAAGTCATGCCCTTTTCTCAGAGATGAGCATTTCCTAAAATCTCTTCCCAGCCCTTCAGATATTCAGTATCATCAGGAGTGCCCCAGACTTTCAAGCAAAAGAAGAATTCAGAAATTTGTCTCACCCCTCAGCTCTGCTCACAACCTGAGTTCAATCCTTGGTGGAAGCTGGGTTCTCGGGTAGCCAGTTTGAGGTTGACTCAGCCTTCCATCCTTCCGAGATCAGTCAAATGAGTCCCCAGCTTGCTGGGGGGAAAGTGTCGATGACTGGGGAAGGCAAGGGCAAAGCACCCCGAGAAAGGTCTGCCGTGAAAACGTTGTGAAAGCAACGTCACCCCAGAGTGGGAAACGACTGGTGCTTGCACAGGGGACCTTTCCTTTCCCTGCATTCTCCGATGCTCTAAAAACCTCTAAAAACAACCATCATGGTCAGGCAGGTTCATGAGAAAGCAGGCAGCCCTTCAGTTATGGTGGTCTAAACCCATGTAGGGCTTTAAAGGTCAAGACCAGCACCTTGAATTGTGCCTGGAAGAAGAAGGTGATATTGGACTTATATCCCGCCCTCCACTCTGAATCTCAGAGCGGCTCACAATCTCCTTTATCTTCTCCCCGCACAACAGACACCCTGTGAGGTGGGTGGGGCCGAGAGGGCTCTCCCAGAAGCTGCCCTTTCAAGGACAACCTCTGCCAGAGCTATGGCTGACCCAAGGTCATTCCAGCAGCTGCAAGTGGAGGAGTGGGGAATCAAACCCGGTTCTCCCAGATAAGAGTCCGCACACTTAACCACTACACCAAACTGGCTCTTTCAAGGACAACCTCTGCCAGAGTTATGGCTGACCCAAGGCCATTCCAGCAGGTGCAAGTGGAGGAGTGGGGAATCAAACCTGGTTCTCCCAGATAAGAGAGCTATGGCTAATCCAAGGCCATTCCAGCAGCTGCAAGTGGAGGAGTGGGGAATCCAACCCGGTTCTCCCAGATAAGAGTCTGCACACTTCACCACTACACCAAACTGGCTCTTTCAAGGACAACCTCTGCCAGAGTTATGGCTGACCCAAGGCCATTCCAGCAGGTGCAAGTGGAGGAGTGGGGAATCAAACCTGGTTCTCCCAGATAAGAGAGCTATGGCTAATCCAAGGCCATTCCAGCAGCTGCAAGTGGAGGAGTGGGGAATCCAACCCGGTTCTCCCAGATAAGAGTCTGCACACTTCACCACTACACCAAACTGGCTCTCTGCAGGAAGGGACTTCAACCTGCTTGTCCAGTGCTCCCCTATGTGTGTTTATCATATCCGATTTATAGGCCGCCCTTCCCTGTGAGCAGGGCTCAGGGCGGCTGACTGCAGAATAAAATAGAATGTATCATAGAATGATAGAGTTGGAAGGGATCTCTAAGGCCATCTAGTCCAACCCCCTGCACAATGCAGGAAACCCGCAAACACCTCCCCCTAAACTCACAGGATCCACATTGCTGTCAGATGGCCATCTAGCCTCTGTTTTAAAACCTCCAAGGAAGGAGAACCCACCACCTCCCGAGGAAGCCTGTTCCACTGAGGAACTGCTCTGTCAGGAAGTTCTCCCTAATGTTGAGTCGGAAACTCTTTTGATTTAATTTCAACCCACTGGTTCTGGTCCTCCCTTCTGGGGCCACAGAAAACAATTCCACACCATCCTCTAGATGACAGCCTTTCAAGTACTTGAAGATGGTGATCCTATCACCTCTCAGCTGCCTCCTCTCCAGGCTAAACATGCCCAGCTCCTTCAACCCTTCCTCATAGGACTTGGTCTCCATATCCCTCCCCATCTTCGTCGCCCTCCTCTGGACCCGTTCCAGCTTGTCTATATCCTTCTTAAAATGCGGTGCCCAAAATTGAACACAATACTCCAGGTGAGGTCTTACCAGAGCAGAGTGAAGTGATACCATCACATCACATCACGTGATCTGGACACTATACTTCTGTTGATACAGCCCAAAATTACATTTGCCTTTTTAGCCACCGCATCACACTGTTGACTCATTAAAAACAAGTTGCCAAAACGTTCATTATCTGAGAGGAGGCACGCTGTGATAATTCTGTCGATATTCACCTCAAGAATAAGTGTTTGGCTGTTCGCTGTTGTGTACGACTAACACAGAAAACCCTCTGTGGATGACCAACCCAGACAGCCTGTCCCCACAACAGACACCCTGTGAGATACATGGGGCTGAGAGAACTGCTCTTGAGAGAACAGCTATTTTGAGAACCTGTGACTGACTGAAGGTCACTCCAGCAGCTGCATGAAGAGGCGTGGGGAACCTAGTCCAGTTCACCCAGATAAGAATCCACACACTTAACCACTACGCCAAGCTGACTCTCATTAAGCCAAGACAAGCAATATTTGTATCAACAGAACAGAATTTCTTCCCTGTTACATACAGAACACGTTGCATTACTTAATAGGCTACAAATGATGAGAGAGGAGAATTTAGAAGATAAAATGGGATTGTTTACTTAATCTTATTTGTATATGTTGTATTGATTATGTGGCTGAAAAGTGCTGTTATTAATGCCTCTTGTTCTTACTGATACAAGCGGCATCATAAAATTTCCCAAAATATGTTAAATGTTTATCTTTTCTATTTCAACCTTCTTTTCCCCACAGGATTATATTTTAGCTCTCTAATTTCTTACCTGCATCCAAAAGATATTTCATGCAATATGTAACATTGTAATGAGTTGAAATGTACAACTGGATGTTATCAACAATGCTGACATTAGTGCCCTTGATGTTTTTGGCCTCTTTTGCACATTCTCTCTGCAATGCCGTTTCCTCCACAAAGCCATTTCCACAGAAATGGTTCTTGTGCTCACAGGAAATATGTCAATATACCAGTCACATCATGGGTCCCCCAGATTAGATGGTTAGTTGCAGGGTAAGTAGTGCCAGCGGAAGTGAAATGCTCACATAGGACATCAACAGCTGACTGGTGCTTTCTATGCAAAGAAGGATTATGGCAGAGGTTAAAGGAATACTTAAGAGGCGAGCAGTTTATTAGGATAAAACTATAGACCTGGCTAAATGGCACCAGGGAAGAGCAACAGAAACAAAAGTTTTTGATTTAACTATAATTCAGGTTACAAAACTGGAAACGTGAAGCTGAGTCATTTATCTAGTGAGAGCTTTGGTAACTACAGGAAGATTTGAATCAGAAGTTCCAGACTGTCGAAGAGCACTTAATGTTGGAATTTTATTAATGGTTAGTGATTGCATAGCAGCCTCGTGGCGCAGAGTGGTAAAGCTGCAGTACTGCAGTCCAAACTCTCTGCTCACGACCTGAATCCGATCCCAGCAGAAGCTGGGTTCATGTAGCCAGCTCAAGGTTGACTCCGCCTTCCATCCTTCCAAGGTTGGTAAAATGAGTACCCAGTTTGCTGGAGGGAAAGTGTAGATAACTGGGGAAGGCAATGGCAAACTACCCTGAAAAGTACTCAACATGGGTTCTGTAAGGGAAGATCTTGCCTCACTAAGCTGTTACAGTTCTTTGAGGGGGTGAACAAACATGTGGACAAAGGGGACCCAATAGATGTTGTTTACCTTGACTTCCAGAAAGCTTTTGATAAAGTTCCTCACCAAAGGCTCCTTAGTAAGCTTGAGAGTCATGGAGTAAAAGGACAGGTCCTCTTGTGGATCAAAACTGGCTAATTAACAGGAAGCAGAGAGTGAGTATAAATGGGCAGTCTTCGCAGTGGAGGACGGTAAGCAGTGGGGTGCCGCATGGCTCAGTACTGGGTCCCATGCTCTTTAATTTGTTCATTAATTATTTGGAGTTGGGAGTAAGCAGTGAAGTGGCCAAGTTTGCAGATGACACTAAATTGTTCAGAGTGGTGAGAACCAGAGAGGATTGTGAGGCACTCCAAAGGGATCTGTTGAAGCTGGGTGAGTGGGCATCAATGTGGCAGATGAGGTTCAATGTGGCCAAGTGCAAAGTAATGCACATCGGGGCCAAGAATCCCAGCTACAAATACAAGTTGATGGGTTGTGAACTGGCAGAGACTGACCAAGAGAGAGATCTTGGAGTCATGGTAGATAACTCACTGAAAATGTCAAGACAGTGTGCGATTGCAAGAAAAAAGGCCAACGCCATGCTGAGAATTATTAGAAAGGTAATTGAAAACAAATCAACCAGTATCATAATGCCCCTATATAAATCGATGGTGCAGTCTCATTTGGAATACTGTGTGCAATTCTGGTCACCGCACCTCTAAAAGGATATTATCGCATTGGAAAAAGTGCAGAAAAGGGCAACTAGAATGATTAAAGGCTTGGAACACTTTCCCTATGAAGAAAGGTTAAAATGCTTGGGACTCTTTAGCTTGGAGAAACGTCGACTGCGGGGTGACATGATAGAGGGACGTTATGCCTGGGATGGAGAAAGTAGAGAAAGAAGCACTTTTCTCCCTTTCTCACAATACAAGAACTCGTGGGCATTCAATGAAATTGCTGAGCAGTCGGGTTAAAACAGATAAAAGGAAGTCCTTCTTCACCCAAAGGGTGATTAACATGTGGAATTCACTGCCACAGGAGGTGGTGGCAGCTGCAAGCATAGCCAGCTTTAAGAGGGGATTGGATAAAAATATGGAGCAGAGGTCCATCAGTGGCTGTTAGCCACAGCATATGGCTTCTCTTTTGTTCTTAAAAAAAATCTGCCATGAAATCATCATGCGATGTCACCCCAGAGTCGGAAATGACTGGTGCTTGCACAGGGGACTCTCTTTACCTTTTTAGTGATTGCATGACATATGAAAGACAAACCAGGAAGAGGAAGAGATCTTCTAGCCCGGTGTGGTTTAATTGCTTTCGTCCTGCTGGTCCTCCCTGATTTTCCCCCTCCTCCCAAAAAGGCTTCCTTGGAGGCATTGGCTGTGGTTGTGATTGTCCCAAGATCGTCTGCTGCGTTTACTGCTGCAAGGTTCTCTGTGAGACACAAAACACAGCAGTTGCTCCCCATGTTCTTTGTGCACATTTTTAGAAAGAGCTCTCTCTCCCATGGTTCAGCAGTCTTGCTACTGTGGAAATAAATGTACTGCCAATGACTTTATTCTTTTTCAGTAATCTGTCTTTACCAGTAAAACCTCGTACCTTTATAGCTTGGGGAAAATTGTTTTAAAGTTTTCTTTGGCTGAAGAAACATCCTATAATGGCTATGAAGACACGGGTGACCAGCTTGCTAGAGAGGATGACAACTGGCTGAAGGGGATGATGAGTAACTCATGCTATAGTATAAAATTTCAGAAATTAACTGAGGCAGCAGATTGGTATAGCACGGTAAAGAAATTTTGTCCTTTAGAGAGCCAGTTTGGTGTAGTGGTTAAGTGTGCGGACTCTTATCTGGGAGAACTGGGTTTGATTCCCCACTCCTCCACTTGCAGCTTCTGGAATGGCCTTGGGTCAGCCATAGCTCTGGCAGAGGTGGTTCTTGAAAGGGCAGCTGCTGTGAGAGCCCTCTCAGCCCCACCCACCTCACAGCGTGTCTGTTATGGAGGAGGAAGATAAAGGAGATTGTGAGCCACTCTGAGTGGAGGGTGGGATAAAAGGGGTAAATTCTCTGAGAGGAGGAGGCATGTGAAGAGGAAACTGAAGGGAAAGGTAAATTCAGTCAAAACCCTTGGGGAAGGGTCTGGCAATGCTGCTTTGTGTCAAAGAAGAAGATGCCGTCTCCCTTCCTCATGCACTCTGTGGCAGTCAGTGGCAGGTGGAGCATGGAATGCTTCTTCAGTGTTTACTGGGTTTTCTTCCTAAGGAATTTCTCATTACAGTGTGACTAATGAATGTTCCTCAGACTGTTGTGGTTTCTCTCTCTACCTTCAGCTTTCGGAATAAGAAACGGAGGCCAGAGGCCCACGATGGCAACGTATGAAAGAAAAGACATTACTGAATGATAAAAAAACCCAGCAGCTTTCTTGCTGGGAGCATCAAAAGCACTGAGATTTTAACTGGGTCATAAAGAGGAGCGCAGTTAGCATTCATGTTAGACTTCCCTACATGAAATAAAGTACCCATTTCCTTCCCCATGGGGACATTAAAATGTCTTCTTTTGTTTAAATGTAATTGCACTGTTTATGGCTTCCCTTGCTTGGGCTTATTAAATCCACGCCCTGAGTCTGTATCAGATGTAAACACACTATATGGGAAGGGGAAAAAATCAGAAATAACAGAAATTGGGCACTGAGATGCTTTAAGGTACAAATTATAAACAGGACGTCTGTTTCACCAAAAGGACATATTTATTTTAAATACTTTCTCGGTACAGATCATTTAACCTTTATCTTTTGACAGTCTGCAACCAGTTCTGACAGGTGTGCTTAGAAGCACTGAGTAAACCCGATAATATATTCTGAAAATATGTATCCAGAGCATATAGATACAAGCACTAACTCCGTGAAGCCCAAAGAGTTTCATGTATTGCATTACAAAAACGTTGCCAGCCTCATGTTCGTATAAGATTGAGGCTTCGGGGAGGATTTTCCTTTCCTTTCCTGAAGAGCAGCAGCAGCCCCTCCCATCTGTGATCCCATAACCACTGATGAAGGGTAGAGAAAGAGAGTGAGCAGGCGAGCTACGAAGGAGGTGGTGGCAGCTACAAGCATAGCCAGCTTCAAGAGGGGATTGGATAAGCATATGGAGCAGAGGTCCATCAGTGGCTACCAGCCACAGCGTATTGTTGGAGCTCTCTGTGTGGGGCAGTGATGCTCTGTATTCTTGGTGCTTGTGGGGGGGAGCAAAGTGGAAGGGCTTCTAGGCCCACTTGTGAACCTCCTTTCTTTTTTGGCCACTGTGTGACACAGAGTGTTGGACTGGAGGGGCCATTGGCCTGATCCAACAGGGCTTCTCTTATGTTCTTATGTGACACAGAGCGTTGGGCTGGATGGGCCATTGGCCTGATCCAACATGGCTCCTCTTATGTTCTTACGTGACACAGAGTGTTGGACTGGAGGGGCCATTGGCCTGATCCAACAGGGCTTCTCTTATGTTCTTATGTGACACAGAGTGTTGGACTGGATGGACCATCGGCCTGAGCCAACATGCCTTCTCTTATGTTCTTATGTCTGGGGCTGTGATGCTCTGTATTCTTGGTTCTTGGGGGCAACAGTAAGCTTCTAGTGTCCTGACCTGGCCCCACTGATGGACCTCCTGATGGCTCCTGGGGTTTTTTGGCCACTGTGTGACACAGTGTTGGACTGGATGGGCCATTGGCCTGATCCAACATGACTTCTCTTATGTGAATACTGCAGTTGTTCATTTTAGGGACTATTTGATGGAGAATTAGAGGCTGTGTCAACTGTTTGCCAGGGCTTTTTCTGAGCAGGAAAGGTGTTAGAGGGAGGTATTTGTGAGTTTCCTGCATTGTGCAGGGGGTTGAACTAGATGATCCTGGAGGTGCCTTCCAACTCTATGAGTCTGTGATCTAGGAACACACAGGAACGCAGTTCCAGCTGGGTTGGTGTCAGGGGGCGTGGCCTAATATGCAAATGAATTCCTGCTAGCTTTTTCTACAAAAAAAGCCCTGAGTGAAACAATGGTGACACCAGGGGTGTGTGGCTTAATATGCAAATGAGTTCCTGCTGGGCTTTTCTACAAAAAAAGCCCTGCTTTTTGCTTCCACTTTGTTCTGTTTGTGTATTGATGATCAGAATGCCCTCGTTTCCCAATCCTCTCCAAGGAAACCAAGGTGATAGTGCTGCAGCCCCTGATCTTCTTGCAAGCGGAGTGAGCCAGTGGCACTAAGAAAAGGGCAGATACAAACTGCATTCCCATGCTCTAATTGTAACATTCAAGTCGATATTACTGCGTTGAATCTTCAACAAGGGAGATACGGGAGAGACCGTATTTTCTGTCGTACCAAGTTCTTAGTGGTAATGAAATAATGTTCTGAGCGATAATACAAGCACTAACTCAGTGAAGCCCAAAGAGTTTCATTTATTGCATTAAAAAAAATGTGACCAGCCTAATGTGAAGGCTTTGGGAACATTTTTCCTTTCCTAATTGTAACGTTCAAGTTGCTATTACTGTGTTGAATCTTCAAAACCAGAGATCCAGAAGAGATTATATTTTATTATAAGCAGGGGTGGAATTCTAGCAGGAGCTCCTTTGCATATTAGGCCACACACCCCTGATGTAGCCAATCCTCTTGGAGCCCTGTAAGAAGAAGCCTGTAATCTCCAGGGGGATTGGCTACATCAGGGGTGTGCAGGGGTGGAATTTTAGCAGGAGCTCCTTTGCATATTAGGCCACACACCCCTGATGTAGCCAATCTTCTTGGAGCTTACAAAAAAGAGCCTTGTAAGCACTTGGAGGATTGGCTACATCAGGGGGGTGTGCCCTAATATGCAAAGGACTTCCTGCTGGAATTCCACCCCCGATTGTGTTTTTGGTGGCCAAAAAATAGTTATTTGACAGGAACAGGATCAGTAGACTCTAATGAACGGAGTATTAACTTGATTAAAGTTGATCAGTGTTAATTCTAGATTCTAAATATTAAAAGCATGATGATTTTACCGATACTAGGTGATTGTCCAGTAATTATTGTATTCAGGTAACTTATTTGCTTTGAAAGAATGCACGGTTTGAGTTTGGTGGTGGTGTAATAAGTGGACTGCTGTGTCAGCAGCTCTCCCAAGCCACAAGCCTGACTCTTCACAGGGAGCAGAAGCCCACCCAAGACATGGGGAGAGCTGAATCCCCTCGTCTGCCTTTCTACTCACCCAGAGAAGAGATAAATTTACTAAAAGTTGGATTTTGTTCATACAGTTCTGGAATATACATTTCTGTGGATGCATGATTTCATGCTTGGTTCCCTTTTACTTAATTAAGACATAAATAGGGCTTTTAATGGATATACAATATCATACCAGGGCTTTTTTTGAGCAGGAACGCCCAGGTAGTTCCAGCTGGCTTGGCCTGGGTTCCGGCTCCAGAAAAGGTCTCTGGCAGAGGGAAGGCAGTAGGCACTCCCAGACTGTGTGCTCCATCCTCTCTGCTGCCTCCAGACTCCAACAGGCTTGCGAAGAGAGTGAGAGACGTGGAGCCACCCAGAAGCTGAGCCTGCCGTAGCCTGTTCCACCGCACGTGGCTCTTGGGGGGGGGGGGCAAAACAAGGTCTCTCATTGGCTGCGTGAGAACACACATCCATGAAATGCAGCTGATGGCACTGTGCTGTTCTGTGTCAATGTGCGGAAAGTAAGATGTCAATTCCGGTGATGTCAGGGGATATGCAGTATGAGTTCCTGCTGGGCTTTTTCTACAAATAAGCCCTGTATCCTACTATGATTTAATCATATTCTGTTCTCTTGCAATTATTATAAGGGAGTTAGAGGGAATGTAATTGCTCCATTTTTGGCTATGGTTCCAGGCCGCTCAGCTGAACAGCTAGTTACCCTTCTTCTGGCTGGGGAGATTGGAGCACCTTACTTTAAAAAGCGGCCGTCTTTTTTAGTATAGCCATTGCAATAAAGTCCCGGAGAGTGAAGTAACTTCATTTATCAAATTCTGATAGTTTCTGTTTTCTCTTTTGATGATTTATCTTAAAGGTCATATAATAAACTTTGTTATTATTAAGTTTGGGAAGGAAAAGGCAAGATTGGGAAGTGGCTAAGTGTGTGAGAGAGGTCGGTGACTGCTGGGTGGTATCCATTAACATTCCCAAGTCCAGATAGTGACAGATAATTATTCTGATAAGGCCATGGTGCTGCCGTGAAGTCCTCAAGATCGCAATCTTTGTATCCATGTCTGTTGTTCTTGCTTCCAATAGCTTGGTTGATTAGCACTCTTCAGGGCCCCTGACCCTAATTAAGTCACTACCTGACATCTTTTCTTAAAGCTGCCGGTCTGTGCATCAAAACTGAATCAAGATTTCACACCTTTGTCCTTCAGAGATGACTGTCACTGTGTACCAGGCACTGTGATAATGGAAGCAAGTCTTGGGCTACATCTTTTGTCTCATTAGGTGAGGGACAACCCCTTGGCTCTTTGTGTTCCAGCGAGGAGTAGAAAGCTGCTGGATTATGCAATAATGATATGAGAATCACCCTGGAGGGCTGCAGAAATATAACACAGAACTTACTGATGTGTCACCAGCTGGAGCAGACAGAGGGGCTGATGGTTGTGCGGGAACAGCAACTGTGGAATGGCAGATAAAGTGAAAGGGAAGTGGGACTGCTTCGAAGACTTCCATAAATGCTTCCTGGCATCAGTTCAGGCTGCATCTTTGAATGGTCTCTGCTTAGCCCTAGTGCGTCAGTCTGTATATCCTCTGAAATGCAAAACACGAGTGATTTTTGTTCAGTAATCAAATACTATGATGTTGTCCGGAATACCTAAGTCCCAGGAGGCTTGGACGATGGAATGGTAGGCGGAGACCTGGCTTGCTGGTTCCTGCTGACCGTGTTTAGGCAGTCAGGAGATTTTGATCTCTGCCCAAGGAGACCAGCAGCCTAGGTTTGCCAGTCGCCGTCCCTATAATCCCTAGTCATGGAAGCCTGGGCTGGCTAGAGAAGGAAGAAGGGGCTGTTCATGGTGGCATGACTGAGCACCGGATCCAGTTTGGTGTAGTGGTTAAGTGTGCAGACTCTTATCTGGGAGAACCGGGTTTGATTCCCCCCTCCTCCACTTGCACCTGCTGGCATGGCCTTGGGTCAGCCATAGCTCTGGCAGAGGTTGTCCTTGAAAGGGCAGCTGCTGTGAGAGCCCTCTCCAGCCCCACCCACCTCACAGGGTGTCTGTTGTGGGGGAGGAAGGTAAAGGAGATTGTGAGGCGCTCTGAGTCTCTTTGGAGTGGAGGGCGGGATATAAATCCAATATCATCATCTTCTTCTTCTTCTTCTTCTTCTTCTTCTTCTTCTTCTTCTTCTTCTTCTTCTTCTTCTTCTTCTTCTTCTTCTTCTTCTTCTTCTTCTTCATGTGGGATGGTTTCTCTGGCATCACTTGTGTGTTCATTTCTTTGGCAAAGGGATGGACTTGCAAGCCCTATTCCTTCATTACCTGACTTTTCAGAGCTGGGATTCCTCTTCATTATAAATGTTTTGTCCTTCACTGCTTGAACTTCCCAGGTCAAAAGCCAGGATCTTGGAATCATAGAGTTGGAAGGGACCCTTCATGTCAACTAGTCCAACCCCCTGCACAGTACAGGAGCTTAACAAATACCTCCCCCTAAGTTCACAGGATCAGCATTGCCGTCAGATGTTCATGGCCCAATTTGTGCTCATCTCTATGCAGAACCCTGTTCTGGACTGCACATTTTGGTCACCAAGAGTTGCTGTAATGATGATACCTAAACTATACCCCATGTGTTCAAATCTGTCTGCTTGACTGAGTGTCAGTGGGTATGATTTGCATTGGGCTGTGCTGTTGGGACAAAGGGGTTCAGTTATCCCTTCCCACACTGTTTATTTGGTGGAATTTACCTTTTGATCTTTTAACTACGGTTAGGAAATCGATGCTGTACTGAGGAATCAATGCAGGGTGTGGGAGAGTTAAAGTCTTCAATGGTTAAAGTTTCATCTCACCAGCATCCTCCTGGCCTCATTTTTAATGCAAAAGAAACATGTTGTTTGGCCCTGAAATATGAACAGATCCATGGTTTTTGCTTTTTAAAAATAGAAATACTAGATATTTGTGAGCAATTAGGTAGATTTCCACATTATACAAAATACTTTGTTAAGCAGAACAATACCTGTTTTTTTTTTCCTGATGCAGAGTGCTGAATTGTTCACTGATGCAAATATGGGGTGTTTTGTATGTCAGCCTGCAGTGCTTCCATGTGCTAAAACAGTTCAGATGTTTTGGGAACAAAGATTGCTGTAACTTAAGCAGTCAATACATCTGTTTGGCTTTCTTTAGTTTGCATGAACATGACCTACAGGTTAGACTTCTCTAATTGCTTCAGTGGTTAATACACTTTCAGGGATTGGGGCATAGGCTCTTTGATTGTTTCCTTCTTCCGGGGTTTCAACTGATGGAGACAAGCTATACTCCCATGTTTGTAGTCCCAAAGAATTTCCAACATTCTTGTTAGACACCTTATTGCAGCTGTGCGATTACCAAGTTAATAGTGTACCTTTCCTGACCTTGTTGTTTAGGGTTTGTAGGTAGATTCCTTTCTGTGCACCATTAATGCTTTTGGAATCCCCCTGTGTCTGTCAGCTGCAGTGCCGGCTGAACCGAGGATACTTCTTTCTTTATGGTGGTGTCACTCTCTGCAAAAGTAGCAACATCACCCTGCCAACAAAAGTCTGTATAGTCCAAGCGATGGTATTCCCAGTAGTCATGTATGGCTGTGAGAGCTGGACCATGAGGAAGGCCGAGTGCAGAAGAAGAGATGCTTTTGAGATGTGGTGCTGGAGAAGAATCTTGAGAGTCCCTTGGACTGCAAGAAGATCCAATCAGTCAGTCCTAAGGGAAATCAACCCAGACTGTTCCCTGGAAGGTCAGCTGCTGAAGCTGAAGCTCAAATACTTTGGCCACCCAATGAGAAGGGAGCACTCCCTGGAAAAGACCCTGATGCTGGGAAAGACATCACCCTGCCAACAAAAGTCCATATAGTTATTCCCAGTAGTAATGCATGGCTGTGAGAGCTGGACCATAAGGAAGGCCGAGCGCAGAAGAAGAGATGCTTTTGAGCTGTGGTGCTGGAGAAGACTCTTGAGAGCCCCTTGGACTGCAAGAAGATCTAATCAGTCAGTCCTAAGGGAAATCAACCCAGACTGTTCCCTGATCAGATGCTGAAGCTGAAGCTCAAATCCTTTGGCCACCCAATGAGAAGGGAGCACTCCCTGGAAAAGACCCTGATGCTGGGAAAGACAGAAGGCAAAAGAAGAAGGGGATGGCAAAAGAGGAGATGGCTGGACAGTGTTACTGACGTAACAAACATGAATTTGAGCAGACTTTGGAGGATGGTGGAAGACAAGAGAGCCTGGTGTGACTTTGTCCATGGGGTCGCAAAGAGTCGGACTCGACTGTGTGACTGAACAACAACATCGCTCTGTATACTGACAGTGAGAGGGCCATGCATTGTACATGGAGCATCACTACTATGCAAAAGATTAAAGTAGTAAAGCAAAATGATATCTTAATTTTTAAGGCATCCCTGAACCCATCTCATGGCCCAGAACGTAGCATGGGAATCATCAAGTTGGTGGGCACAGGGATTTGAAAATGAACTGATTCTTTGTTTAATACAGTATCTGCATGGAGTCATTGTGGTGGTTTTGCTGGGGTTTTTTTTTTTTTTTTTTTTGCAGTTTTCCAAATTCAAATCAATGCCAAAACAGATTACTGTTTTTAAAAATTTCTACTGAATGTTCCCTGCTTTTTATCTGTGTATTTGATCTGGTCCCTCTGCTACAGTCAAGCTTCCCTTCTCAATAGGGTTGCCAATCCCCAGGTAGGGGCAGGAGATCCTCTGGTTTGGAGACTCTCCCCCCCACTTCAGGGTCATCAGAAAGTGGGGGGAGGGGAGGGAAATGTCTGATGGGCATTATTCCCTATGGAAACCGATTCTCATAGGTTATAATGGTGAATTAATCTGCAGGTATCTGGGGCTCTGGGGAGGGGGCTGTTTTTTGAGGTAGAGGCACCAAATTTGCAGCCTAGCATCCGATGCCTCTCTTCAAAACACTCTCCAAGTTTCAAAAAGGTTGGAGCAGGTGGTCCAATTCTGTGAGCCCCAAAATAAGGCACCCCTATCCCTCATTATTTCCAATGGAGGGAATGCATTTAAAAGGTGTGCGGTCCCTTTAAATGTGATGGCTAGAACTCCCTTTGGAGTTCAATTATACTTGTCACAACCTTGCTCCTGACTCCACCCTCAAAGTCTCCTGGCTCCACCCCCAAAGTGTCCTGATTCCACCCACAAAGTCCCCAGATATTTCTTGAACTGGACTTGGCAACTCTACTTCTTAAGTTAGTTCATTTCTGCCTTAAGAAGGCCTTGCTAATTTAGTATTATTTCTTAAATAGCAGACATGTAAGTCCAGTAGTGCAAACAGTAATCCACTGTAGGCTGTTGTTGTATTGATCCTAGTTTGTTAGAGGTAATAACCTTATCCAGTGAGAGACGAGCTGCTTCAGCCCTCTGGTCCAGAGCTTATGTCTTTCACTTGAATGCCCTTTGCAGCCATTCAGGAGGTAGGGCTTGTGTAGACTGCCCCACCTTCTAGTCTCAGGATGTTGCCTTAACTAATGAGGTGCAGACGTATGAACGCCCTACTGAAATGAAAGCGACTTTCGAAGACATACTGTCCAACGGAATCTTTCATTGCCATGCAGCAAAGCAGAATGACAGACCAGTTGCTTTTTCCACAGCAACCATCATTTTCTGTAACATTCTACTACATAGCAACAATTCTCAAGCTTTTTTTCATTGAAGAAGAAGAAGATATTGGATTTATATCCTGCCCTCCACTCCGAAGAGTCTCAGAGCAGCTCACAATCTCCTTTCCCTTCCTCCCCCCACAACAGACATCCTGTGAGGTAGATGAAGATATTGGATTTATATCCCGCCCTCCACTCTGAAGAGTCTCAGAGCGGCTCACAATCTCCTTTCCCTTCCTCCCCCACAACAGACACCCTGTGAGGTAGATGAAGATATTGGATTTATATCCCGCCCTCCACTCTGAAGAGTCTCAGAGCAGCTCACAATCTCCTTTCCCTTCCTCCCCCACAACAGACACCCTGTGAGGTAGATGAAGATATTGGATTTATATCCCACCCTCCACTCCGAAGAGTCTCAGAGCAGCTCACAATCTCCTTTCCCTTCCTCCCCCACAACAGACACCCTGTGAGGTGGGTGGGGCTGGAGAGGGCTCTCCCAGCAGCTGCCCTTTCAAGGACAACTTCTGCCAGAGCTATGGCTGACTCAAGGCCATTCCAGCAAGTGCAAGTGGAGGAATGGGGAATCAAACCCGGTTCTCCCAGATAAGAGTCCGCACACTTACCCACTACACCAAACTGGCTTGATCAATTATAGTTTATGCTGCTGCTTATTTTCTTTTGCAATTCACAATTATCTTTTAAAAATTGAACCTTGTCAATGTCTTTTGCTTGGTTTGAGCTGCACGACATGATAGTGATCGCTGGTCCTTTAGAACAAGGAATTGTACTCTACGGTTACTGTTTTGTTGTTGTCCTTGTTTAATTACTTTCACATTCTGCTGGCTGTAGGACATATACTTGATGTATTACAATAGAGCTTTTTGGTCTTTGAGCAAGTCATTCCATTCATATTTGATTAGTGCTTCTAGGAAGAGAGTGGAGAGTTTGGCATCGCTTTACAGTACAATTATGTTGAGAAGACGAAGCTGATGTGAATCACAGGACTGTAACAACAGCTTTTTCCCACCACACAGATGAAGGCAAATTTTCTCGTAACTATAGCTGAACACTGCCAGTTATGTTCACTTTTGAGTTTGCTACAATGAATGGAACAAAGTCCATCTCTTCAGAGGTTGGGTCTTGGAACAGATTTCATGCAATGCGGCAATGTTGTGAGCAGGGCTTTTTTTGTAGCAGGAGCTCCTTTGCATATTAGGCCACACACCCTTGATGTAGCCAAATCCTCCTGGAGCTTACAGCAGGCCCTGCACTAAGAGCCCTGTAAACTCTTGGAGATTGGCTACATCAGGGGTGTGTGGCCTAATATGCAAAGGAGTTCCTGCTGCAAAGAAAGCCCTGGTTGTGAGACTCTGGAAGTTTTATTTCATACTTATAACAGTACCCTAAACACATGGTGTGATGGAATGACTTCTTAGTGCCCCACCATTGAAGGGGGGGGGGGGCGGCTCTCAGGCACCTGCTTCAGTACCTTCTGTCTCCAGTCTCCATGGATGTAGGGAGAGCCGGGCTGGTTTGTCTCCATCTTCTCTTTCTATCTGGGACAAATGATCCAAGCTAGGTTTTTATGTAGGTGCAGACAGACCCCCCCCCTCCACCCCTCACGCACCAGGAAATAACTTCCCATGCATATGCAGTCCTCAGAGCCATGAGCAGACTACCAAACTAGAAAAGCAAAGCATAAAGATGAGCCTGATTGACTAATAACCACTGAGCAAAGGGAAACGAAATGAGTCATAGATTCATCCTCTCATTCAAATTATAGATTTTACCCCCTCTAATGGGGAAGGCAGAGGTATTATTCAAAGAGCAATCTTGACATATTCTGATTCCTACTCAGATTTGTATCTTTGTTGTTGGCCTCATTCCTTGAGGTTTGACTCACCTCTCCAAACAAAACCGTTCCCAAGTCTTTATTCTCTCCACATAGAGGGCACAGACTCTGCCTCCTGTATAGCCCACCAGACTGCTTCTGTCTCTGAAAGAGCAAGATCCAGGGGGGCAGCCGTGTTGGTCTGAAGCAGTTGAACAAAGCAGGAGTGAAGTGGCACCTTTAAGTCCAACCAAGTTTTATTGAGAATGTAAGTTTTCGTGTGCTCTCTAAGCACACTTCATCAGCCGAGGGGATCTCCTTGTCTGATGAAGCGTGCTTAGAGAGCACACAAAAACTTACATTAAACTTGGTTGGTCTTAAAGATGCCACTTGACTTCTGAAAGAGCAAGTTTGCCCTCCTGGTATGCCAGAGTGAGTGAGGAGATTGGAACAAATAAGGAATGGGTTTTTTTATTTTGTTTTTTCAGAAGAGTCAGGGAGATTATTTTGCAAGATGCCAGGGGAATGGCAAGTATTGCAACTCTCAGTTTCCATCGGGCACAGACCCTAGGAAAGGTGGCTTTGGTACCATCTTTGTACAAAAGCCAAAAGCAACTAGTAGCCCAGACTGCTTAAATCTTCAGAGGGTCAGTGATACGGTTTCACTCTCCAGGAGACACGGATGAGGACTCCTGGTGCCTTTTGTCCTGCTCCGTGCCTGTATTTCTTTGTACTTGCCTTTACTCTTCAGATAAATACTAACCATTCTGAGCCCCCCCACCATCCCCCCACACTTTACTAACCTGCCTCAGTGGAAACCACACTCTGCGGTAGGGTTGCCAAGTCCAATTCAAGAAATATCTGGGGACTTTGGGGGTGCAGCCAGGAGACTTTGGGGGTGGAGCCAAGAGACATTAGGGGTGGGGCCAAGATCAAGGCTGTGACAAGCATGATTGAACTTTAAGGGAGTTCTGGCCATCACATTTAAAGGGACGGCACAACTTTTCAATTCCTTCCTTCCATAGGAAATAATGAAGGATAAGGGCACCTTCTTTTGGGGCTCATAGAATTGGACCCCCTGGTCCAATCTTTTTGAAACTTGGGGGACATTTTGGGGAGAGGCACTAGATGCTATACTGAAAATTTGGTGCCTCTACCCCAAAAAACAGCCCCCCAGAGCCCCAGATTCCTGTGGATCAATTCTCTATGATTTTCTATGGGAATAAATCTCCATAGGGAATAATAGAGTTCCCAGCAGACATTTCCCTCCCCCCCCCCCCCGCTTTCTGACAACCCTGAAGCGGGGGGAGGGTCTCCAAACCGGGGGATCCCCTGCCCCCACCTGGGGATTGGCAACCCTACTCTGCGGCCCTTGAACCAGCTTCTCTGGTGGTAACTCCTGCCTGACCTGAAAACTGTCATTTCATCTTTTTTTCCTTTTTAACTCTCACTTTATACACTTCAGTTCCCTAGATGGGCTTTAATTGGCTATGACTTGCTCTCATCTCACCTTTCAGCCAGATAGAGATAGATTAGTTCTGGACTGAAAGTTTGTGTTCTGTTACCATAAAGTTTGCCATGTTAAATCATGACAGAAGCATTCTGGAAACTGGAAATCTAAACTAAAAGGAAATATAATGCCTGAATTCAATGAGAGTGCTCTTTCCATGAACATGCATTATTTATTTATTTAATAAGCCAGTAGCAATTTATTGGTTTCCTTCCTTCCTTCCTTCATTTATTTATTTGTTCAATTTATGCCCCGTCTTCCCTACCAAGGCATGCTCAGAATTAATTCTGCCTCGTCAGAATTAAGCTTCATTTTATTAGCCCATATTCACCCCAAAAACTACTTCCGGGCACCAAGTCAGGGTATCTACAGCCTCCTGGAAGCATCCAGAAGCCTAAGGTAGAGTGTTGTCTGCGTATTGGTGACAACCCCGCCCATATCTCCAGATGACCTCACCCAGCAATTAAATGTAGATATTAAAGAGAACAGGGGGTAAATCTTTAGGAACCTCATGGGTCGGAGACCAAGGAGCTGAGCAGGAATCCCCCAGCACCACCTTCTATCTTAAACTTCCAGATAGAACTAGAACCACCGCAAGACAATGCCTTCCAATCCCAACCCAGAAGAGCCATCTAGAAGGATACCATAAGAGAAGGATACTGAAAGATTCTGAGGTCCTGGAGAATCAACAGAGTCACACTCTGTCTATCCATCTCTTGGAACAGGTTGTCCATCAGGGTGACCAAGGCTGGGCAACCGAGGCTGTTTCAGTCCCCTAATCAGGACTAAAACCTTTTTGGAAAGGATCTAAACTATTTGCTTCATCCAGGAAAGACTGAAGTCCAGCTGCCACCGCCTTTAATCACTTTGCCCAGCATTTGAGACCAGCCAATAGCTACAGAGATCTCCTGGTTCCAGAATAGAAGTGATGCACTGCAGCCCCTTACAAGGTTGGGGTGATCCATTCCCCCCCCCTCCCCCAAGGAGTCATTACCTCTCCGATCAAGTCAGTCAACCAGCCCTCCCCCATGGCCACAGGTCACACCAGCAGGTAGGAGGCCTCAGGTTTTCATGGTCCACATCCTCCGACTGAATACACTGAAAAGCACTCCAAGCAACCAGACAGGTCAGCAGCATCCTTGCTTCATCTGACCCTGTCTGTGCTGATATAGAGTCCGGGTCAGAAGGGATGCGAGATATTTTATCTGCAAAATGCTGAACAAAACTGCCACATCTGCCCAGCAAGCAGTCCTTCTCCTCCTGGAGAGCAGATCTCAAGAGGCCTCTGGTCACCCAAAGCAGCTTCATTGATGTCCACTGTGGTGGGAAGGTGGCGTTTCTTTGCCGCCTCCACAGGATATGCTTTAAGCTTCTGGGCAATACTTATACTGTGCTTTTCCTGGAAAGATTTCACAGCCACCTCCTTCAAGGTGTTTGTTGGTACACATCTCTTCAAAGGTGCATTAGCTTGTTCTAGGGCCCAAATTAACCCTCTTCCCTGTGAGCTCCTACCAGCCAAGACAGGCAAGGGCTGAGCCCTGAAGAAGTTGAAAACTTGAAATGCATTTGCTGAATATGGAATGATCCTGGCTTCAGGTGCCGCAGCTGGCTTGGACCCCAGGAATCCCCCCCTCTGCATCTCCCCCGTAAGTGGCCCTGACCTAAGTGTGTTGTGGAAGATTCCTAATGCATTGATGCCACTTCATAATCAAGACCAGGGAATCTGGAATTGCAAAAGGCAGGAAGAATTTAAGGTGGAGGAGAATTCCAGAAACATCTCAGAATTGACCAGGCGAAAACAGTTCAGGGGAGTGGAACTCTTTGTGCACATGGTACTTTGGCGTGCAGAATGTGCCTCAAGATGTGGCAGGATGTATCAGTTTCCAGGCGGGGGGAAATAACTTGCAAACCCCTGACCTCAGTCTTGTTTATGCCCTGTGCTTGGTTCAGTGGAAGAGGCTCTGCTTGGCGTGCGGAAGGTCCCAGGTTCAGTCTGAACTGGCAGAGACTGATCAAGAGAGAGATCTTGGGGTCGTGGTAGATAACTCACTGAAAATGTCAAGACAGTGTGCGATTGCAATAAAAAAGGCCAACACCATGCTGGGAATTATTAGGAAGGGAATTGAAAACAAATCAGCCAGTATCATAATGCCCTTGTATAAAAAGTGCAGAAAAGGGCAACTAGAATGATTAAAGGTTTGGAACACTTTCCCTATGAAGAAAGGTTAAAACGCTTGGGACTCTTTAGCTTGCAGAAACGTCGACTGCGGGGTGACATGA
This sequence comes from Heteronotia binoei, assembly GCF_032191835.1. Classification (NCBI taxonomy): domain Eukaryota; kingdom Metazoa; phylum Chordata; class Lepidosauria; order Squamata; family Gekkonidae; genus Heteronotia; species Heteronotia binoei. Next base: position 63,121,810 of record NC_083238.1, read on the forward strand.
TAGAGGTTTACAAGATTATTCATGGGATGGAGAAAGTAGAGAAAGAAGGACTTTTCTCCCTTTCTCACAGTACAAGAACTCATGGGCATTCAATGAAATTGCTGAGCAGACAGGTTAAAATGGATAAAAGGAAGTACTTCTTCACCCAAAGGGTGATTAACATGTGGAATTCACTGCCACAGGAGGTGGTGGTGGCTACAAGCATGGCCAGCTTTAAGAGGGGATTGGATAAAAATATGAAGCAGAGGTCC